>NC_084996.1:9463732-9708732 GCF_963854185.1 Sardina pilchardus | reverse complement strand
TTCTTCTTCTTCTTCAAAAAAGAATGATTTTCTTTCATTTGTTTTTGGTTGAATTTTATTTTGCTTGTCTTTTGGACCGCAGCTAGGCCGCCCCCCTGGGTATGGTCGCGTGCATTGGTCTCACAGGGCGGGGAGGGGGACAGAAACTGCATTGACATAACTGCTGTTGCAACACCATCCCAACAGTGGGGCTTTTGTTGTTTTCTTGTCCGTTTGTTTCTTTTGCTTCTCTTGCTCAATCCGAAGCCCCCTGTTCTTCTATGCAACCCGCCTCTCCCCTCTCTAGGGCTTGCATAGAACGGTGTTTTAACACCAAAGGACAGAAGACACCCTCCCTCTGCCCACCAACGCGACACCTTTAGTCCGAACCCCAGACCCCTCTCTGGCCTCTTTCGCACCCACCCGTACAGACCTGCAGCTCTTACTAGTCAGTTGAGCCCAGAGTCAACACTAGTGCCTGTTCTTAGCTAAGAGTGACACCAATAACCTTGTTTTTACTCTGTTCCTCCCCTCTCCCCTTCCTCCCTCCCTTCCTCTCTTCCCCCCTTTCTACGCCCTCACTTCCTGTCTTTTTTGCTCACCTCTTCTCTTTTCACCCTTTCCGTTGTTTTTCTCTTCTTTCTCCCTTCTCCTCTCTTCTTCCACTCTCTCTCTCTCTCTTTCTCTCTCCGTTCTGTTTGAACTCCCTCCCATCTGATCCCCCTATTAATTTATTGTCCTTGTTTATTTTTTTCTTTGTTTTTGCTCTTGTTTTTTTGTTTTGGTTGTCCCAGTGGCAGAATCAGTTACACTGATATGTATCAGATGCTCAGGCAAATGTCTCCGCCGTTAGGCCTGGGGAAGAAGTGCCCGGCACGGGTTGCATACAAGGTAGAAGGCCTCTGTGGGGCCAGCGCTGTGTTTTTGTAGTGTTTGGTGTTTTTTGGTTTTTCATTTCCCTCTCTCTCTCTCTCTCTTTCTATTCATTTCTTCTTCTGTGTCTATTCTCGGATGGGAGCGCTATTGTGGGGGGAGGGTGGGGTGGGGGGGGGGATTAGTAGGAGCAGTCAGACTCATCCACAGGGAGGGGGGAACGGAAGGACCTTCTCAGTGCTATTGCACCGCACGACGCACCGTTTCCATTCATACGTGCAAACACACACATACACACACACATACTGTTCTCTCATATATGCGTGCGACTCAAACATTCAAAACTGTGTGTCACTCAGTGTGATCTTGCTCAGTCAAAACAGCTGAGCTACTCCAATACTGCTAATCATAATAGCCACATTGCTAGCATCCTCCTGGATCCTGATGAAACACATGCATTGAAGTGAATGCTTTAATGTACAGTATATGCTCAAATTGTGGGGAAAGGGAAGGACAGTGTTAAGCAGTAGTAGAATATGTACACACAGCTTACGCATGAGCAGACACACACACACACACACACACACACACACACACACACACACAATGTACACACACATACACACACACACACACACACACATGTTCCCTTACACACACTAAAGTGCGAGTGCAGCAGGGCTGGGAAGGACCAAAGGACTTCAGTCCTCCGAGTCTCCTCTGCCTGTGGATGGCGCTATGATCGATCAGATACCCACCCCAGTGAGTGTTTTTTGTGGAGGACCAGGTCTCTGTCTCTCTCATTTCTTTTTTGATGTCAACACATGCACACCCACAACACATACAAAAAACAGTAGCATCTTTTTTTTCAGGAAAGAGGGCAGATGTAGGCAATTCTATTAGATTTTTTAGAAAATCAGTTTCATATAAGAAGAACAATACAGTCAGCCACAGTATATCCCATTTGAAATTTAGTATGATCCGAATTCCTTTATGGTGTAGTTTTCTGTCTTTCTCCATGGAGCGCAAGCACAAGTTCTAAACCCCGGCCGTCCCCCTGTCCCCTCAGCAACTGAGTTGCCGTGCCAACCGGCTCACGCACCTGTCCTTTGTTTCTTCTTCTGTCAATGCAGTTGGAATCTGTTTCCAGCTCCGCCAGCATGCTAGACCCCAGACCCCCCAGAGTCCCCAAGTTCTCCTCTCCTCCTTCCCTCCCCCCACCCCACCCATCCACCCCACCCAAAATAAAAAACAAACACACATACTCATCTCAATCACTGTCATCCGCCCCTCCTTTGCCCTTCTACTGTACCTTCCCCTACTCCTATGGTCTTTCTCTCTCATCCGCCTACCTCCTCTTCTCTCTGTCTCTCTGTCGCAACCACTGGCTCACTGATGCTCCCTGGCAAATGGAGACCCACAGGCTGATCCCTAATAGTTGTCCCATGTTGTGTCCATTAGAGCAGGACTTCACAAGCCCACTCCTGTATTCTCATCTGTTTAGGACTTCTCCCAGCAGAGCCGAACAGCCGGTCGGTGGGTTTGTAATGGTCTAGTTTGTAACCGCACTGGTTTTGTTCAGCTACTAACAAGGAGTGTCCCTCATGAGTTAGTTGTTAGATAGGCAGAGACGGCCATGGCATTTGAAAGGGCAGGAATGGTCAGAGCAACCCCAGAGGCAGGACACCCGTGCTAGAGAAGGACCAGATCCAGAGTACAGCACTGAAGCCTGGACAGCAGACCTGTCGCTTACCACACTCTAGTCTAGTCTACTGAGTACCACGTGTTACTGATCTCAGCTGTCGTGGTTCCATTCATGATTTCATGATTCATGATTCCCCTCAGTTCATTCAACAGTTTGTTATTATTTTATTCTTTTTGTTTTGTGCTGAAGAGGCCTTTTCTTTCCCACTCTCGCAGGCTCTACAAAGAATCACAAAACTGTCTGCAACTGTCTGCAGCGCTAGACCCCATATCATTTTTTCTTCTTTATTTTTCCTCTTATTGTTTTATTTGGGTATCACCCATAGCCTGGTGTTTTTACTCTGTTTTCGTCTCTCATTCCCTTGTTCTCATTCACCCATTCTGTCTGAGTGGGGCTGCTTTGGTTTGCAGGCTGAGGGGGAACCTAGAGAATAGACAGTGAGCTGGAACATATGCAACTGTGCTAGAGGGCTGATGGCAGTGTGTGTGTATGTGTGTGTGTGTGTGTGTGTGTGTGTGTGTGTGTGTGTGTGTGTGTGTGTGTGTGTGTGTGTGTGTGTGTGTGTGTGTGTGTGTGTGTGTGTGTGTGTGTGTGTGTGTGTGTGTGTGTGTGTGTGTGTGTGTGTGTGTGTGTGTGTGTGTGTGTGTGTGTGTGTACGCGTTTAGACCTGTGTGTGACTGTTTGTGTTGAGAGTACATGTGAGTGTATGCATGGCTGTGATCATGCCTGTGTGTGTGTGTGTGTGTGTGTGTGTGTGTGTGTGTGTGTGTGTGTGTGTGTGTGTGTGTGTGTGTGTGTGTGTGTGTGTGTGTGTGTGTGTGTGTGTGTGTGTGTGTGTGTGTTGGTTTTATGGACAGGGGCAGCCCAAGCCATCTGTTTCTCCCACTTCAAAAGTGTGACTGCCGTGGCGAGCAGACCCTGTCAGGCTGGCTGACCGGTGAGGTGTTTGCGTTGCAGGCATGAGAGGGCGTCACAGTGGACGTCCCTCTCTCTGGACCCCTTCTGTCTCCCCTCCCCAGCCTCAGACCAAGCCCGGCCCCCCTCCCCTCCCAAGTGTCCTCCCACCCAGCCGGTCCTGCCATGTGCTCACTTTTCCCTCTACCCCCCCCCCCCCCCCCTACCTAGGGCCTGTCTTTTCTACTCTATCCATTTGAGTGGATCCTTTTTCAGTTCAATATCGTTTACTATGTTTGTTTGTTTTTACAACTGTGGGAATTCATCCTCTGTTTGTATCTGTCTGTTATTGCTCCCTCCTTCATTCTGGTCTTTTACTTTAGCTGTAATCTCACCATCAGTGCCGTCCTGCCTCTCTCGGTTGTCTTTTTCCCATCATGGCAGCCTCCACCCTCCCCTTATTCAGCTTTCCATATCATGACATCTCCATGGACCAGTCAGGTTTGCTGTTCCGTTCTGGCTTGGTTATTGGTTCAGTGGAAAAAACAGGAATATCCTCCCTCAATATAGTATTAGTAATAGCTATTCTCGTTTTATATCCTCACATCACTTCTAGTAAAGAAATAACCTGTGATCAGTGAAGTGTCTCTCTGCCATAGAGATTAACAGGAGTACTGTCAGACTTAACCAGTGTGTGGTGATAGATCTCTTTCACCTTCTTTCTTTCTTTCTTTCTTTCTTTCTTTCTTTCTTTCTTTCCTTCTTTCTTTCATTCATCCCCTCATCATCCCCAAGGCCCCTGGCTATATTTTTATTCACACTCTTTTTGTCTATATACACTTATGTTAGCCGTGTCTCTCCATCACCGATTCTGCTCAGCAAACCTCTTTGATTTCAGCATCACCTGAACCTAAATCTACCTACACTATGAAAGGAGGAAGAGACTATTTTTTTTGATGACCTTGACCTTGACCTTGAGACGGTGAATGAGAGAATACTATCTGGTCTCCTCAGCCTTTCATAGCAAAAGTAGAATATTTTTCATATAATATGAGGTATTTTACCAGTGATGATAAATCTAAAGAGGTCAGCTGATCTATCCTTTAAATCCCCTCTCTTTTTAAAATCCATTCCAGCCAGCAAGCACAACTTCTTCCTCACCTCTCCCTCACTTTTTCAATTCAACTCACAATGCTTTTGTCCCTTAACTCTCTCAATTATCTTGTTCTTAACCCCCCCTAATCGAAGATAATCCTAATAGCATATGCTACCGTTAGACTGATTTTAAAAGCCGTAATGATTGATATTATACTTATCTCTTTTTGTTCTTCTTTTCAACTTGAATGTATGGAGAATGCTGCTCTCACCTAACCCTGTAGGCCACACCCATCCCCCGCATTGAGAGATCAGAGAATCTGGATCGAGCTCTAGTCTCACTCAGTAGCCCATCTATGATTACATCTCAATGACCCGCCAGTCACTGCTGCCACGGCGATGACGTGCTGAAAAACAAACAAACAAAACAAACCAATCAATCCGAACAAGCCACAGGCAATGCTCTCTCTGTGTATGGCTGCACCGCTGGTCGTGCTGTGAGGTGTACTGTATGCGGTGGCATGGCATGCTGCATGTGGATGTGGAGGGGGGGCGCCCTGTGAGGGTGTGTTGGAGGGGTGGGAGTGAGGAGGGGGCCTGGGCCGTTGCCATGGTACATGGCATGGCAACAAAGCAACTGTAGTAAACAAATGTAGCTGTAGTAACAGCAGAAATGCTTGGGTAGAGAGGGTGGTAGAGTGGGTGATCGTGTTTTTGCCTGGCCTAGTCCCCTGTAATACCTCACCTCATCCTTCTTCCTCCGATGGACCAGGACACCGATGAACGATGTGCTCAAACCAAAAAAACAGGCAAAAAAAAAAAACAACGAACAAGACTTGCAACAAGAATGTAAGTCTTGCAAAACTTTTGAGCTCGCTGTTTTTTTTTTTTTTTTTTCTCTCTCTCTGCCATCGTTCAGTCGTGCCTGGGTCTACGGTCAGTTCTGTGAACCTCCTGCTGGGCAGAGAGCTCTGTGACTCCTGTGACCTTCCTGACCTTGTTGACCCGGTGATACCCCCTCAGCCTGCGAGGTCTCACCGTGTTTTAAAGCTCCCCAAGAGCCATTAAACACCAGTATGAAGACGTTCTTCTTTTTTTCTTTTTCTTTTGTGCTGAAGAGGTCTTTTCTCTCCCTCTCTCGCAGGCTCTACAAAGAATCACAAAAAATGTCTGAAAGCAGCGCTAGACTTTCTTTAAACATGAAAGATCCCATCAGGATGAAAAAGGGGAGATTCACACGCGGGTTTTTTAATAGGGGCTGAACGTCCTCCCGCGGGTCATTCCACTGAATTTGGAACATCAGTAGCTCTGATGATTGGAAAGATTGTTGGGTCAAAGGTCAAATTAAGTATAGGTCAAAGATTGCAGAGCTTTCCCCCTCCCCTTGTCACCACCCCTCTTCTCCCTTCTCAACTCTCTCGTTCATACCCCCCCTTTCTTGGAGGTTCAGAGCTCACACACATAAAGACACGCACCTGCAGTCTTTTTTTGTCCTCAGTGGACCTTGTGCAGCCTTTCTCTCATGTGTCCCCTGACTGGCTTTTCATAGAGACTGTTGCGGATGGATTTGCCGGTCGCCGAAGACAACTCTGTTCATTTCAACTCCACCTTAATGGCCTTAATCCGCACGGCACTGGACATCAAGATCGCCAAGGTTACGGAAGGTTTGGCACGACCCTCTCTTCTACCCATTGACTTCTGTACTTTTTTTTTGTCTGTCTTCTGTGTCGCCCAGTTAGCAGCAGACTCCAGTTTGCTTTGTCTGTAACCTTTTCTCACTGTTCAGTGTGGGTATGAGCGTTGTCAGAGTTTTATTAACAGGGTGTTCACTGCCATGACCCTTCATGTTCTTTGACCTTTGGTGAATGAGTAAGTGCGTAAAGACAATTGTTAATGAAAAACATTTCTTTTGTGTGTGTCTGTGCGTGTGTGTGTGTGTGTGTGTGTGTGTGTGTGTGAGCGTGTGTTTACGTTTGTTCACATCAATTGTCATTCCTCTGTCTTTGTGCTCCATATTGTGTGTGTTTGTGAACTGTGTGTACTGCACATTATTGTGGTGTGTGTATGTGTGTGTGTGTGTGTGCGTGCGCAAATATTGTCATGTCTCGTCCACATGCTGTTGTGGATGTTGGGGTGTGTGTGTGTGTGTGTTTCTGTGTATGTTGTGTGTGTACATGTGTGTGTGTGTGTGTGTGTGTGTGTGTGTGTGTGTGTTTGTACGTACGTACGTGTTTGTGTGTATGTGTGATAATGTGCATATGTAGGGGAGGACAAGCACCAGATGGATGCTGAGCTGAGGAAAGAGATGATGGCGATTTGGCCCAACCTCTCGCAGAAGATGTTGGACCTGCTGGTCACTCCACACAAGTGTAAGTTGCGCCCCGGTGCGCCCCGTCCGACCACCACCAGACCACCAGTTGTCTCACCACCAGAGGAAAGCTTCTGTCAGCCAGTCCCCCCCCCCCACTGCTCTGCACCCTCTGATGCTCCAGGCACAGCAACGACCTCCACCGTCTCTCGACCTTCGACCTCTGATGACCTCTTTGGCCTTAGCCCCACTTCTGCCAGCCAGTTTTCTGCCAGCCAGTTGCTTCTCAGTGATGAGCCGTGATGAGAATCTAATGAGATGGGCAGGAGTGAAAGTATAGGTGCCTTCCCCCAGGCAGTAAACAGGCCACAGGAGTAGGGTGTGCACGCAATGTAAACGTTAATTTGTTGTTAGTTATGGTTATGTTATATTTTAAGGCTTAAAATGTACATGTCTGAAGGGTGGTCCAGTTACGAGATCTCGTTATAAATCCCCATCCATTTGTTGGATCGCTTTAGTTAAGTAAAGCCACCTTAGTATGGGAATTAAGCAGCATCATGTTTAGTTCAGCCCAGTTTGATGTCGTAACTCCATGCCATGTTAACGCATATTTTGTAGCCACCTTCAAAAAGACAGATGTTTGGTTTTCAGATGTAGCAGAGAGGTAAATAAATGGTCTCTGTTGAACTGTAATAAACAAACCCCCCTTGTGAACCGCTGAAAAATCCATATAAGCTAGTTTATCCAAGCAAGTTCAAAAGCACCACGGTTGCTCTAAGATAGGCATCGTCTGCCCTCAACAAAACTATGCTCCCACAAATTGTGTGCACATGTTAATCTAGACACAGTAAGCCATGGCATACAGAGTACCTTCAAATCAGGGTGCTTGACCTTAGGAACACAGACTACACTACGCAAGCCATCAGATGTTCCAATAGGAAATCAAAACGGAACAGGCCACTGTGTTCCTTACTCACACTTTACTCAGATCTCTCCTGTGGGTCTTCAGCCCCCCCCCCCCCCCCCCCTCTCCCCACCCTCTCCCCTCCCCTTCCACCTCGCGAGAGCAGGAGCCGTTCAGTTGTAGACCTGTACTGTCACTTCCTCTCCGGACGATCCGAGGAGTCCCACGTCCGGCCCGCGGTCCCTCCAGCCCCCGGTCGGGGTCATCTCCAGCGCTCTGTGCCTGATCTCAGGGGGTGCCTTACTATAGAACAACCCTCTATAGAAGTCTTTTCACTCCAGGGTATCTTAGAAGAGAAAGAAGACCTTGCCAAAGCTAACTAAAGATGACTGGCTGTATATATGGTAACAAATGATGACTGACAATACGATGCACTGGTGCTACTGCACCTGTTGTACACATTGATGCTAAATAGGTATGTGTATGGGTAAACTGAGTAATGCTATGCCTAACGTTTGCAAAAAAAAAAAAAAAGAAGCATGGAATATTATGTGCAGCAGCTAAGCCATCCTTTCAAGACACTCATCACAATGCTAGTACTAACTAATTGATTTTGAAACCACGTAGACTCAAATGAAGGTGTGAACTGATCTGAGAACTGCTCTGCTGGTCAGGGTTTTGGGAGCATGACTTATTGGCTGCACTGAGTTTGTATACCCAGTTTTTTTTCCTGACGACTTTAGGCCATTTCTTTACGAAGATACAGTAATCTTAAAGAATTCAGCTCATTGTGCTTTCGAAGACTGTTTCTCAACTGTTTCACATTCTGAGGCTCAAGAACACTTGAAGTGCTGTGGTTGATTCTGTCAAACTACGACTTGCTAGCGTGACATGCAGAGCTCAGCATCAGAATGATTGAAAACAGTAAAACAGCCACTGTGGCACTGTGACTACATAGTTTCTTGGTTACTCCATCTTCGTGAAAAATGGCCTCTAGTCTATATTCCTCTGAAACGAGAGACTAGAAACACTTTAAAACGATAATCCTTTGTGAAGAGTGAAACCACAACAACAACAACAGCAAAAAAAACAGATCAAAAGGAAAAAAAAGTAAAAACAGTGGAAAGCAAAAGACAACAATCTATGGACCAATAACATATGAGGCTTTTTTGAAATCCGTGTCTGCTTGTGAAAAGACTATTGGCTCGGTGTCTCTGTGTGTACTGTGTTGGTGTCTCTCGTGTGCATGCCTCGTTCCCCCCCCCCCTCCCCCTGTCCCATTCCCCACGCTCAGGGTCCATCTCACCTCATCTAATCGTGCAGGGTAACTTGTCCGTTTCTCAGCAGCGACAGACCTGACGGTGGGGAAGATCTACGCGGCCATGATGATCATGGAGTACTACCGGCAGAGCAAAGCCAAGCGGGCCCAGGCACACAGTGAGGAGCAGGTACAACTCTAGGGCAAAAAAAGCACTCGCTTGCTCCCCCCCGCCAAAATAAAATGCAAAACGCCACAGCCTCTTAACTCCGCATTCTTCAGCCCTCCTCTCTATCTATCTCTCTCTCTCTCTCTGTCTCTCTCTCTCTCGCTCTCTGCCTGTCTCTTTCTCTCTCTGTTTCTCTTGCCTTGCTGTCTGAGCTGTGACAACCAGCACTATTCTGGCCTTTGCCGCTCACGAGTAGTCCATTATTCTACAAGAGCACGGTCCATTTGCAGCTGTAGCCATCTTACTGCTCTTTATGTTATATGCTCTGCATGGTCGTCACAAACGTTTGGGCTGATGCCCCGTAAAAGTGAATGATAAACACTTGCACTTGAGGATCGTACATTTCTCAGTGTTTTCTATGTCAGTGGTCAAGTCTTGTGTCGTCATGCCAGTACAGAGTAGAGTAGCCCAATACTGAGACCAGTCTCTTGTGACAGAGAGTAGCAATGTGTTCTTGACAAATTGTCTGTAATGAAATGAAAAAAAAAATGCTCATGAGCAACAACTGTAGATGTTGTATCCAAGTATTCGAAGCTTGGGAGTCATGCATACTTTTTAAGAAGCAGATAAGAGGCCTTTTGACATTAAATCGGTGCTCTTGAAATCAAGGGCGTTCTGCATGGATTGTAAATACATGTCGGTGTGTATCTCCGTGAGAAAGAGCAAGGCCGGGTATCTGATGGTTGTCACGGCTCTCAGTTGAACCTGTGAATATGCTATGCTTCCACATGTATTCGGTCAATGTACAGGCCTTCTCCCAATTCCCATAGCCCTGTCTTGACTGTGAACACTGCAAGCAATAATCTGCACTGGACTGTAGCCCTCACCCCTGTAGCACCCACTGCACCCTGTCCCCTTGAAATAATGGGAATGAACACAAAACGATGCACCTTTTGTTTGCAGTTTGAATGCCAACTCACTGACCACAGTAACGAATAAAGAATGTGTATTGTAGAATAACTGTTTGTATAACTATTCACTGTAAGAAAATCAGTAAAATAACAGAAATCTCTCTCGAGGTACAGCGACGTTTCTTTTTTCCACTTTTTTGTCATTTTTTGCTTTCTCGTTGTCGAGTCATGGTTTGGGGTGGGTGGGCGCAGGGGTGGGGGGGGGGGGGGGTTCAGTGGGTTACCTCACAAAGTGCTGGGCCTAGTAAAGGGTGGCCCTTCTCCACAGACAAAGCTCCACTCCAACTCAACCCAACTCCACAAATTCAAAAAGCTTCTCGTATTTTCTTACTCACTTCCCTCCCCATCTCTGCAGTCTCACTCGATCTGTAGCATTCCATGGCTGCCATTCAGCATTCCTTCTTCAGCTATTTATTTTCCCATGTTGTGTGTTATAAAAACGGTGCTGTTCCTTCATAGCATCACAAATCCCTCTGAAGACAGAGGCTGTCAGGAGGAATGGGAAGAGATCTGAGGGGGTTGAGCTCTGTCTGAACGCTGAGGTCAAACCCTGTGGGGGGAACTGAAAGAGAGTTTTGTAAGGTAGCTAAACGTAGTAGTAGTACGAGTAGTATGTAGACACCAGAGAGCTAGGTTGGAATAGAAAGGTGCTTCAATACCTCGACAGCCAATTTAGTACGACTCATTTGCACAACTTTCATCAGGCACAGACATTATCGATCAATTATTGGTGAAGGTTGAACATTAAGATATGATTATTGATCTGTAAGCATGTGTTATTGTAGTAATGTAAACATGTCTCCATCTGCACAACTTCAAAACACAGATAGAGCAAAAACATCGAAGGAACAATATTTCTGGAAGGGACATTTGTCTCAAGCAGCGTTTATATGTCCTCCCTCGCTCCTCGCTCCTCACTGATCTACATAAAGAATGATGGAGCGGCAACAATGGGATAGTCTAGCCCTTCTTCTATCTTTCTTTATGTAGATCATTGAGGATCGAGGAGTATCAGTGCTTTCCTATGAAGCACACATAGTGAAACTGCTGAAAGTGCTTGAGCCCGATTAGATTAAATCCGTCATGAAAGCTCACACGTTTGCTACCTCAAAGAACCTCTTCACTGCTCCAGGCAGTTCATATTCATTCAAATGTGATTCACATTAACACGAGCACATGGACTCTATAACCCTTCCGTCTTCATCTGTTAAATCATTAGTCTTATGTAATCAATAGAGGAGTCATAACTACTATGATATAGTATTGACATAGCAGCACAGAAAACCCTGCAGACCACATTGAAATAAAAGGCATAATACATGGGACACGCATCAAATGTTGATAACAATGATTTAGATAAAATTTCAAAAGGTTCATATATAACATTTAAGTCTAGAGACATAAGAAGCATGCTAAATATCTGATAGAATCTTGACTTATTGTTTGAATTGCATAAAGAATTCCTCATCTCACTCTGATTTCCACGAGTAAGCCTCACTTTGCCACATCCACCCTGGTTGCAAGCTGCCTCTCTTGGGCAGGGACTTGCATGTTCATTTCACCGGTCTCCGCTTGCCTCCGGCCACTGCTTCTCATTCTGCAAGTGGGCTCCGTCCCACCCTTCTCCCAACACTCCTCCCCTCACTTCACCTCCATGCGCACAGGTAAGCGAGGAGTGGAGCACGTCAGCCCCGGACCTGACATTTTCAAGGTGCCGTTTGGAGTGAAAGGTGTTCCCATAATTCAAGGCAGTGTCAAAAAACGGTAGCTGTTTATAGGTTGTCGAATCAATTCTTTAGCGCCTAGCTCTTTAGAATGCTGGGCATATTTTGTAGAGCAGAAACATATGGGATAACATGGGCTTCCATTTATTTTATGTATAGGTTCGATGCGCTTACTGTAGATCTCCAAGGACATTTCATTCAATGCATCTAAATGGAATCTATGTCATACTTTTCATGGCCTTTTCGATGAAACCACTTCTCTTAAACTTTTTTAAACTTGTTTTCGTTTTTTTTTTTTTTTTTGCCTGAATCGGTCAGATCTGCCATATAATGTTCAACAATATGGTTGTTTTTGCTAACCCTTTTAATCACCTGTTGTAATTCTTCTTCACACTGCCTATAATTCAATGCAAGTGCTCTTTTTTGTTCCCCTCTAGTCTTTTCTGTTCAGACACTTGGTTTTGCCTGGTGTAACCACGGTGCTTCTAGAGGTCAGTAGATTTGGACAAAACCCTAGGCTTCTGGTGGTCACAACACCAGAGTGCCTTATACATGGTTTGTGTTTCTGTATAACAAAAAAAACAAACATTTATTATCTATTGGTGACTTGGTCTGTGTGTAGAAGCCTAAATTGAAAGGCTCAGTAATAAAGACTGTTGTCATGAATCATAGTACTGTACACTACTATACGAGCTGTACGACATATTACAAGCTTATCCACCATGGGTCCCTGACCTCTCGGGAGCACTCAGCTGGTTACCTCCATTCATTTACTGGGTTGTTGGGAAGTAAATGAATGTTCCGCATGATGCCATCAGCACCCTCCAGACAGCACGGCCCGGGAGTGGATCTCAAAGTAAACCGTAAGAGAATACACTTCCCAGAGTGCCTCTTGGCTGACCTTTGCTGTCTCCTGCTGTTGCCACTGGAGTACAACCCATTTGCACTCTGGACTCTTTGATCACCCCCCACCTTCCCCAGACCCCATCCCCTCCTTCATCCTTCCCATTAGTATGCCTGCTATCAGCTGTAGGCCATGTTGTATCTCACACAGAATCGAACGACATTAATGTTTCAGCGTCTGGAGCCTCACTCCCCAACCCAGGATGGTGGGCCGGGAGTCAAGGGCCTCCCTGAATCCCAGCCGGATGCTGTGGGCAATATGTAAGTAACCCCCTTCCTGTGCCCAACCCCCCCCACCCCCACCACCCCCTTTTCCCCCCTCTGCTCTCGGCACTGAAGTGAGCTAGTTTTTTTAGTGACGCCATCCTTGGTTCTCAGTGGGCCAGGTGGACAAGGGAAGGACCAGCTTTGTCATCTCCCAAGTGGTAGAGCAATGAAAAGGAAGACTATGTGGTTGCTTACTTGCACAAAAACACCTGTTGAAGGATTGTGCTGATGTAACTTATTGATGTAACAAATATTGCAAATATTGCGGTCTTGGCACACCGTTTAGTTCATTACAGCATTAAAAAGGTAAATTCCAAGTTTTAAGTTAGTGTGAACTAACTGTTAGATATGTCTTGAAATAGCTAGTTGAAATAAAGCACAATCATGCCCAAATAATGGGTGACAAGCTTGACACTTAGGCAACCTTCAACACTAGCGGTACAGATAATATAGACACAACATGAGACAATATAACTGCCCCGTCAAAGGGCTGGACGCAGCTCAGGCCAGCGTGGATGGGGTTGCTGGGGGAAAAGATGTAACTGTCCATCTCTCTCAGGCCAATGGATGGGGGGATGACAGAGAGCCAGTCCTGGGTGACAGCGCGCGCTCAGGAGATGTCTCAGAAGGCTGGCAGCTGGAGTCCCGAGGGGCAGCATCCCGACGACAAACGAGACAGTATGCACAACTCTCAGGTACCAGCCTCCCTCCAGCAGTCTCTCGTAGACTCACAGTACCAGGGCGACCGGATGACACACATGGTGCACACACACAACAACAAAAAAAAAATGTGTGTTTTTCATTTATAAATACATGCATGAGTTTACCCATGGACACTGGTAGAATGTGTCGATGAGACATTCAGCTTTGAAAGTTCTTGAAAATGCCCATTGAGAGAAGTAAAAGAATGGAATCCTACCTTATTCTTGGTTGCTATTTGAAGAGATGAGTTGTTACTATGACTGATGAGTCATCGTGGATCCTCAAGCAGTCCCACTATCAGGGTCAAAGTGTTTCTTTCTGCTCTCAACTCTGCATGTGGAACAGAGGTGTGGTCCCCGCTGTCTGGTTTGGGCCTGCGTCCACTGAAGGGGGTCTCTGCCCATCCTCCTGGTTGGGTCACCTGTGTCTGCCCGATCCCCTCATGTCCATCTCACGGGCAGGCCACAGTTTAGAGCCCCCCTCCCCTCCCCTTGAGCCCACTTCAGCTCTCATACCCTGGGCTTTGTGGACCAGAAGCCTCCCTTCTCATACTCACACAGTGGTACTACCAGTCTTTCTGTCTTTCTTTTGTTCTATCTTTCTCTATTTTTTTCTTTCTCTATTTTCTCTATTTCTAGAATTTTCTTTCTTTCTTTTTTCTTTCTTTCTTTCTTTCTTTCTCTCTCTCTCGCTCGCTCTCTCTCATCTAACAAACCTTACCCTCATCTGCTAGTGCAGTCCATATCCATCATTGACTCATTTTTGCTCCACTCTCCGAGGGGTTATTGTTTGGTCTTCTTTAGCCCCCTGTTTGTTGCCCCAACAGTGGGTCAGACAGCAAGCAGGTCAGTCCTACCCCCTACTCTCTCTCTCTCTGAACAGAGATCAACCCTCAGAAAACACACCTCAGAAAAACAAATGGTGGTGTGTGTGAGTGTGACTGAGTGAGTGAGTGTGTGTGTGTGTGACTGTGAGAATGAGTATGTACTCAAATTAAACACAGCCACTCTAGGTATTGCCCCCCCTGTATTTTCTACTACAGGAATGGGGCAGTAAGTCCCTCCTGACCATCCGTCCCCACGGCAGGCCTCTAGGCCTCTCTAGACGGCCAGTGTCCCCCTCTCCCTGCCCCCTGTCCCCAGCCTTGTGAACTCCAGGCAGTCACGCCAGCTCTCCCTCTGTTTTCCACAGACGGTAGAGATGAGAGAGATGGGGCGGGATGGTTACTCGGACAGTGAGCACTTTCTCCCAATGGAAGGGCACGGGAGAGCTGCTTCCATGCCCCGACTCCCGGCAGACAACCAAGTGAGCACCTTCATCCTTTCACTCTCCTCCTCCTCCTCCTCCTCCTCCTTTCTTCCTCCAGTATGCTGCTCTCCAGCCTTCCCTTCCTCCTCCTCCTCCTCCTCTTCTTCATATCCCCCTGTTCTTCCTCTGCTTACCTGGATGACTCATCACTTTCAACACCTCTGCCTCTTTGTGCGAGAAAGAAACAAAACCACGACACACCAGAAGCATGAATTTGACTTGAAGTACTGCTTGCCCATGTGCACTGCATAAAACTACTAGCTGTCTCAGGCAAGGCCAAAATATAGGGAGAAACGTATAGTGTTAGGACAGCTCTTGGATAATAACTCTACTGTTCACTGAACATACTGTATGCAAACCTTATGCAAGCACCAGGAAGAACAAAGTGTACCTGGAAGGTGGGGTTGCTGGGGCCACTGAGAGCTGTAATTTCACTGGCTTCCAAGGTACATTGGCATCATTTCCAGGAAGCACTGTTGCCATGACAGCAGCAGCCACCAGAGCACAGCTGGTGATACAATGATTACTGAGGTATTTAAGTTAGCAAAGGAAAGGCTTTTAAGTCATTGGGTATAGTGCCACATAGTTATTAATATCTGGTTATTATGTAATGCCAAATCTTACTTTAAAACATTATCTTTTTGAAAAGCAATCAATATCTTATGGTTGTAACATTGTAGGCAAAGATATTTTGAAATGCATCCCAAATACATTCCCCTTATCTTCTAAGTGCATGCACAAACTCAAATGACATTTTCTTCTTATAGTGTCATGAATAACTTTCAAAGATTCAGAACAAGGATATCTTATTATAATTGCATGAGATGAAATGAATCCAGTATATTCACTTAAACTGAAGTGTCGAATTTAGAAAGCTCATGTTTGTTTGGAAATGTGCCCTGGCTTGACTCCCTGACAGCACTTCTATGATTTGTTTTTTGTTTTTACTTTGTAGTGTTTAATCTGAATTCAGCCTAGTTACTCTCATGGATGTTTAGACCTAGTCAGACGCATGCATGCAGGCACATACCACACTAACATGCACGGGCAGGTAGCAGGAACACATGCTTGCACACGCGCTAGTCCCATACTTTTGTCACCATTCTATTCCCAGATCCAGAATCTCCTGAACATCTTTTCTAATCTTCATCTGAGTCCTACTCCTCTGCATCTCCCCCAGTCTTAATCTGTCTCCCTTTGTAACTGCATTTTCCTCCACTTCCAGTATGTTTCTTTAATAGGTTCAACGTCAAAGTTGTCAGTGTTTTGGGATGGTATGAACAGATGTGATCATAGTGAAGATATGCTCTGCATATTTGTAATTTGTGGGGGGGTTCTTCTTTTTTAGATCTACGCTCTATGAGTTTGTGTGTGTGTGTGTGTGTGTGTGTCCATGGTCAGGACAACTGTGTGTACGTGCTTATGTTCAACATAAGCATTGCTCATATTTTATGAGAGGCTTTTGTAAGATATGACTAGAGTTCTGGCAAATGTGTGTCTGTCAAAAAAAAAAAAAAATTTGCTATTTGTCCTGTGTGTGTGTGTGTGTGCTTGTTAGTGTCTGTGTGTGTTAATGTGTTTGTGTGTATTGGTGTGTATGCGTGTGAGTGTGAGAGAGAGAGTGTATATGTGCTCTGTGTTCTAGTTCATGTGATGTTGTGCCACTTGTGTGTTTCTTGTGAGTTGAGCCTCTGTATATTTATTGCACTGCACTGTACTGTTTTGTGCTGTGCCGTGGTGTCTCTAGTGTTACCATGGTGACTGTGTCTAGAGCAGCCATCAGTCCCTCACTGTCTGTGTGCTGCTGTGGTAAGTGTCTCCCTATCACTGCTGCTTCTATGTCTAACCAGAGTTATCTCTCTCTTTCTCTCTCTCTTTCTATCTCTGTCTTTCTTTACTTTTCTTCTCTCTCTCGCTCTCACTCTCTCCTTTCTGTCTGCCTGATTTGCCCCCCCTCCTTCCCTCCTTTTTTCCCACTCATCCCTCCTTCATTCTGGTCACCCCCCCCCCCCCCCCCCCTCTTATTTTGAGCATATCCCCTTCTACCCTCTACCCCTAATTCTGTTCCTCCTCTCTTCCTTTATGTGGTCCCTCTCTCTTTCTCCTTCTTGGTCTATCTCCCCCTCTACCCCCTCCCCCTCCCTCTCCCTCTGGTGGTGGTGGTGTGGTGTGTGTCTCTGTGCTTCCCTCTTGCTGTGTGCTGTGTTTGCTTTTATGTGCTGTGCTGTGCTGTGCTGTGCTGTGGTGTTGTATGGTGTGATGTGATGTGTTGTGTTGTGTTGTGCTTGGCTCTGCTTGCTATTTGTCTGTGTCTGTGCAGCAGCATCGAAGGAAAGGGAGGCCACGAGGGAATAACCTCAGTGTATGTACAGTCACTATCTCTCTCTCTCTCTCTCTCTCTCTCTCTCTCCTCTCTCTCTCTCACACACACACACACACTCACACACACACACACACACACTCACTCTTTCTTTATCTCTATAATCCTCTCTCTTTCTCTGTGTATCTGACTTGCCATCTACCTTTCTGTCTCTCTATCTAAGTTCCGGTCTGTCTGTCCCTCTGTCTTAAAATATCGGTCTCACCCACCATCTACTTTTCTTTTTTCTTTCCTACTTTGTCTGTCCCATGGTAAAGACATTCTCTTTCAGTCTTGATTAATCTTTCTCTCCTTTTCTCTCTTCCTCAGCTTATATTCTCCTCCATTTTGTTTCACTGGTCAAGTCCGTAGCTTGTTGGTTACTGTAGAAAGATGTCACCCAACGCAGATTGTTTGCAACATCAGTACAGTCTTAAATACACACGGCACTTACTTTTTTACGCCTTTCATTATGACTGATTATAACCCTTAATGCGTCCTCCAAATAAGATTCTCTCTCGTAACTTCTTTTGCTCTGATGGACCTCCTCTAGCCTGACCAGCTAGACCTACATCAAGATGTAGGGTCTGGGAACTCACCGTAGGCAGGACTCAATCAGAGGGGTGGGATAAACAATTGTCTCTCCACGCACTAGGATAACGCTAAACGAATCCTCTTCTTGTTTTCAAGTAGCAGGATGCGGTAGCAGTCACAACTTCTGGTCGCATGTCAGTCACTATTATGTTAAGCCAAAGATCCTTAAGGCGGAGCAAGATACTTCGTCGTAGTTCATGTCTATGGGCGCAAAACGGGGATCACTTCCTTTGCATAAAGGGGTGTGTCATGCCCATAGACTTCAATGGAACAGCTCTGCATAAAGGGGGATTTTGTCCCCCCCTCCCTCTTGCGATTCGGGTTCCAGGAAGTGGCTTCTCATGAGGTATCTTGCTCCGCCCTTAATGATCTTTGGTTAAGCTTGCCCACCGACTCTAAACACGATGTGATCGGTCCGGTGATTCTGCCAAAGCCCAGCTCCCAAGCTCTACGGAGAGTTGCTAGACTGCTGCCGCTAGTAGGGGCGTCTGCTGTCTAGATTTCTAGGCTAGACCTCCTCCTCTCTTGTCTGTTTTTTTTTTTTTTTTTGTCTGTTTATCCATGCTGGCATTCCTCTCCACCAAGCACATGGTCTAAAGGGCTATGCACAACAACAGCGATAGTTATAACCATAATGGCAACAAAAAGTATCACTCTAGCTAATACAAATGACGACGTCCACACATAGCCTATATAAATAACCATAACCATATGCTAAATAACCATAACCATAACCATAACCATAACAATAGCGACACAAAGAACGATAGTGTTGGGGATAACACAGAGTGATTTCAAGAACAATGAAAAAGCTGACAGCAGATCAGAATCCATCCATCAAATTGTAGGCCTCACTTTCATGACCATGTGGAGAGACTTTCCTGATCGTTGGTCAGTGTGGACAGTCATCGTTATTATAGTTACAGTTATCTTCATAGTTATCTTTCGATGTGAACGAAACGGCCCGTTATTCTTTATAGTGAGTTACTCCAGTGGCTTGGAGACATATGCGGTAGCGCCTTTTAAATGTAGATCAATGTGGCTCCCACACCTTACGTGGATTAGCGCCAATGCTCTTGCCCCGTGTTTGGGGAAGTCTTCCTTCCTGCCATCCCTGTTTTCTTCCTGTGTGCTTAGCTGCCTGCCTTTGTCATACACGGCCCTTAGGTGTCTTTGTATGATTGCTGCTAACGTGTTTGTGTCTGTGTATATGTCCTGCCTATGTTTAACACAGACACATGTGCTTGCTGTGTGAGTGTGTGTGTGTGTGTGTGTGTGTGTGTGTGCTTGTGCGTGTGCGTGAACGTGTGCGTTTCCGTGTGTGTGTGTATGTAAACATTTGTTTGTGTCTGTGTTTGTGTTGTACTGTACGCTAAGGTGTGCACAGTAGATACTTTTTGAAGATACTTTCTATGTGTGTGTGTGTGTGTGTGTGTGTGTCTGTCTGTCTGTGCGTGTGTGTTGGTGTGCATCTTCGTCTCTCTTGGGCTATCCATGGACTCCGCTTGTGCTTGTATATTCTGGGCCTTCACTAATGTGAAAGGGACCAGGCTCAGGACCATGGACAGCTCCCCAACCACCCCCCTCCCCCCTCCCCTCCCCCATCAGCATGGCTGAAGACAGTCCCCCTGTGTGTGTCCGAGAGTGTGTGTCCAGGTGTGTGTGTGTGTGTGTGTGTGTGTGTGCAACTCTGCAATGGCGGAGGGGTCTGGAGTGGGAATGTGCTCTGCTCTTGTGTTGTCGGTGAGGGGTGGTGCGGGGTGGAGTCGGGGGCAGAGAGGGAAGGATCTGGGCTCTGGAGGTCCTCAGGTAAAGGTCCTGGGTGCATGGAGGGTGTGGCCCATGGTCTTTTCCTTCCTTTTTTTCTTTCTTGCTTTCCTTCTGTTTTTTTTTTGTTTCTTTGTTTCGTTGTGTGTTTATGTCTGTCTGGCTCCTCAGAATGACAGAGGTATGTGCAGAGTGTGGGAAAGGTATCTCTATAAGGCCATGAATAGCACACAGCACACACACACACACACACACACACACACCTTAAAAACACTCTCTGAGCACACACACATATCGCCCAACGGTGATGACAATAGAACCTCTTCCTACTCTTTCTTTCCTCTTCTCTCTCTCTCTCTCTCTCTCTCTCTCTCTCTCTCTCTCTGTGCGTGTGTGTGATTCCTCCCGTGCCGCCACAGACGATCACAGACAACAGCCCGATGAAGCGCTCGGCCTCCTCGCTGGGGCACGGCCGGTGCCAGCGGATGGGCCGGGGGAGCGACGACTACGCCCTGGACCACGCCATCCCCGAGGAGGGCCCGCGCCACGGGCACCGGCGCCGGGAGCGCAGCCACCGCGCCTCCGAGAGGTCCCTCAGCCGCTACACGGACGCAGACACAGGTCAGGGCCAGGGCCAGGGCCACAGCTCACTGCTACACAACAACCATAATGGCCAGGGTTCCCAGATTCATATTAAGAAGCTCTTAAGTGCTAAGAACCTCTTAGGAACGTTTGTGGAACGTTCTTAGAGCGCTCCTAAGAAGTTCTTACTAGCAATTAAAAGTGCCTTAATGAATCTGGGAAACCCGGCCAAAAACAACAGCAACAACAACAACAGCAGCAACAACAACAACTTAGCAACTAGCTATTATATAGCGCTATAGCAAGGCACCCAAAGCGCTTTACAGTGCAGGGGGAACCTCACTAACCTGACACCTGATGAAGACCTGAGTGGAATGCTATACAGCTATCTAGATACTGCTATACAGAATGACATACACTCGCTTCCCACACACAGGGATACACTGAATAAACAGAAAGTTTGAACAAACAAGAGAGTGGCACCAGTATCCACAGCACGCTTCACACAAATAATTTCAATAATAACAAACATAATCACTCATTTACACGATGCACTGCATACATTATACTGCTCTGTGAAGCATACTGTTAAGTGTGTTGATGTTCTAGCCAGTTGGTCAAATCTGGATGATGGTAAGAAGTAAAGAGATCATGTAGCACTACATTGGAGTGTGTTATCAGCAGGACTAGAGGTCTGAAAGAGAATGATTGGAGTCTTGGTGACACAGTCCACCATTGTGGATCGCCATATATCAATCATCACTGCCATCACCATAATAGAGTGTGGGCATAGGGGAGAGAATAGTGAACGTCGTGCTCAGTATGTTGTTGTCACGCTTGTGAACATGCGCGTCTGGAGTTCTGGAGTGTTGTTCTGACGTTGCTTCCGTCCCCGGGGCGTCAGGGCTGGGAACTGACCTCAGCACCACCACGCAGTCGGGCGACCTGCCGCCCAAGGAGAAGGAGCGCGGCGAGAGGGACCGCGACCGCGGCCGAGCCAAGGACCGCAAGCACCACCACCACCACCACCACCACCACAGCTCGCTGGACAAGGAGCGCTACACGCCCGACCGGCCCGACTACGGCCACCGGCAGCCCCGCGAGCGCGACCACCGCTGGTCACGCTCGCCCAGCGAGGGCCGCGAGTGTGGGCCTCATCGGCAGGTGGGCGTCTGGTGCACACACACACACACACACACACACACACACACACTTAAAACACAAACACACACTCACAAGCATCTACATCCACCCCCTACATACACAAACAAACATTCCTATCTCTGACTGTCTGTCATGCAGTGTGTAAACTAGCCAATAGGGGGCAGCCATTGCATGGAATTAGCCCTTTAAATGGACATGGAATTTCATGATTATTTGCCAGCAATACAGATACATCACAATATATCATAATTTTTAATATGACCATTGACCATGTATCATTTGTAACAACATATACAGTTTTGTCCTCAGTTTTCATGGATATATTTGTTCATTTGTTTCAGTCTAAGGGGTTAAAGCCACTAATATGAGAAAATATGGAAACTAAATGGATCTGATATCCCGTTAGCTTGTACTTGATCCCTTTATTTTATCCTTTTCCTTTTTTTCAATTTTTCTAGCTGATATAAGATATTGTGAACGGCGTCCAAGCGATTCTGATGCAAACACCTGTATGTCCATCAGACTTGGACAAAGAGAAGCGCTCTAGTTGCACAGGTTGTTACAGGGAAAATGTTGCACTCCCTCACCCCTCTCTCTCTCTCTCTCTCTCTCTCTCTCTCTCTCTCTCTCTCTCTCTCTCTCTCTCTCTCTCTCTCTCTCTCTCTCTCTCTCGCTCTCTCTGTCATTGTCTATCTATTCAATACAAATACAAACACAAACACACATACACATCACACGCACACACACACGCACACACACACACACAAATCCAAATACACTCAGTCAAGGCTGGCGTTGCTATTATGACAAAGAACAGGATGTGGCTTCTCTGAAGTGCTTTCATTTGCAGCAGTATGGCAGCGATAGCGGCGAAAACCAGCTCATGTGCCTTTATATTTCATACTTACCGCACACATCCTGCCTTTCTCATAATCACTGTGACTGTTCCCGAGTTCAGCGGCCAGAAATCAATTTCTCTTCCCTTCCCTCTTCTTCTCTTGTTCCTGTTTTCTTTCATGTCCTTTTTTGCTCTCCGTAAAATGTTGCTTCTATGTGTTTTTGGTCCGAATGTTTCTCCCATTGTTGGCGTCCGTCCTTTTAAATCTCTTGGATTTCCACGCTCTGTTTTGTTTATGGCATTATCACTTGCGCTCTCTTGTGATTGGGCTATTGCTTGCTCTTTCTCTGCAAATCTCTCCTCAACCTCTTTTTTCTGTCTCTTTTTCTCCTTAAATTTCTCTACCTCCCTCTTCTTCCTCTCTCTCTCTCTCTCTCTCTCTCTCTCTCTCTCTCTCTCTCTCTCTCTCTCTCTCTCTTTCTCTCTCTCCCTCTCTCTCTCTCTCTCGCCCTCTCCTCATGTCTTTCCTCAACCTCTTTTTTCTGTCTCTTTTTCTCCTTACATTTCTCTACCTCCCTCTTCTTCTTCCCCTCTCTCTCTCTCTCTCTCTCTCTCTCTCGCCCTCTCCTCATGGTCCCGTGTGCGTGTCTTTCTCTCAAACACATTGTGCCGTTAATTTTGGTCGTACTTTTTGCTTTATTGGCCTTGTTTCACTTTTCGTGTAGGGCAGTAGTTCGGTGAGCGGGAGCCCCGTCCCCTCGACCTCGGGGACTAGCACCCCGCGCCGCGGCCGCCGCCAGCTCCCCCAGACCCCCGCCACGCCACGGCCCCACGTCACCTACTCGCCCGTGGTGCGCAAGCCCGGCAGTGGAGGAGGAGGAGGAGGAGGAGGAGGAGGAGGTGGAGGAGGTGGAGGAGGAGGAGGAGGAGGAGGGACACCGCCGCAGCCCGTGCGCCAGTCCTCCACCACCACCCCACGCCGCTACTCCCCCTCGGGCTCCGGTGATCCTCCTCCTCCTCCTCCCCCCCAAGGGCCTCCTCACCACCACCACCATCACCACCACCAGCAGCAGCAGCAGCAACAGCAGCAACAGCAGCAACAGCAGCAGCAGCAGCAGCAGCCCCCCTCCCACCACGGCTCGCCCCGCCAGGGACGCCACGGTCCCCCTCCCTCTGGGCGCTGGGGCCCCCCGACGCCGGACGGCAGCCCGGAGGGCGACGGCTGCTTCTACGAGGACGAGGCCGAGGACTACGACTACCGCGAGCGCCACGAGCCGCCGGCCTACGAGCAGAACCCCACGCAGGGCAACCCCCACCCCCACGCGCACCCCAACCACCCCCACCCCAACCACCCGCAGCATCCGCACCCGCCCCACCCCAACCACCCGCGCTCGCCCAGGACTTCCCGACACGCACCCCCCCAGCAGCAGCAGCAGCAGCAGCAGCAGCAGCAGGGTCCCCCGCCGGGCGGTCCGCGACGCCTGCCCAACGGCTACCGCTCGTCCTCACCCTCGCCCCACCACCACCACGGCGGGCAGCCGGTGCCCCAGCACCCCGGGACTCACAAGCCCCCCCACCCCCGAGGCCCGCGAGGGAAGGGCCTGCATGAACCCTACAGCGAGACCGACGAGGACGACTGGTGCTAGCCTCTGGGGAGCGGGGAGAGGGGACGTCAGGGGAGAGGAGGTGGGGATGGGGGTGAAGGAGGGGGGATGGGGGGGATGGGAGGGGGGGGCAGGGAGATGTTGGGTTCTCTCCGCTCTGTTCTGCCCAGAGTGGGCATGAGGGGTCAGCCTCTGGCCTGGACAGCCTGGGGGAAATCATGGCATGATTCGACTCTCTCTGTTTCTTTCTTTCTCTCTCTCTCTTTATCTCTCTTTCTTTCTCTCTCTGTCTCTCTCTGTCTCTCTCTGTGTTTGAGTTATTTTCTTCTCCCCCGCTGCCTAGTATTTTCCACTGGGGTGGGCTAGAGTAGGCTTGGGTGGTGGTTTGGCTGGCAAATAAGTAGAAGAATGTGGGGAATAAAGAGAAGAGAAAGGAGGGTGTGGGTGGAGATGGGTGGGGATGGGTGGGGATGATTGTTTGGGTGAGGGGAGGAGTGTTGGGGGGGTGTATGTAGTAAACAAATTAGCATTGAAAACATTGTGAAACGTAGCTCATCTGACTGAGGACAAAAACAGAGAACACACCAACACCAACACCAACACACACATACGCACACCGAGAGGAGTGAGTGGCCGCAATGACAGACGTCAACTGTCAAATTACGTTTCTGAACAGGAACAAAAACAACACTGACAACGAAAAAAGAAAAATAAAAAAGAGAAGAAAAAGAAAAAATAGTCCAAGTAAAAGAGGATAAAGACACCTGAACAAAAGGAGACTGACCAATTTTTTTCTGTTTTTCTTTTTGTTCTTTCTTTGGTTTTCCTTTTTTTGGCTTTTGAATGAACAGGATCTCAGCCTATTGCAAAAACCAACCGTGACGTTGGCCAATATTGATGAGTTTTATCATCTCTGTTTACTGTTAATAATGAGTTCACAGTGGGCGTGCCTGGTGCCTGTGTACATGGATGTGTTTTAGGGACGGACCGAGTTTTGAGGGGACAGAGGTTACTACACCCTGACTCTCATGGGGCCATGGGAGATGGGGTGGGGAAGGGGGATTGGGGGGGGGGGGGGGGTCCCCCTCCCAATATAGCCCAATACCTCTTCCCTCTCATCTTCAAAAAGAAGACAAAAAAGCAAAAGAAAACACTAAACAAAAAGGGGAGGAAAAAAAAACACATTTTTTTCTTCTCTATTTCTTCTTCTACTCCTTGGCTTCTTCCTCTTCTACTTCTTCTTCTTCTACTTCTTCGAAAACATCGGAGCTTGATTCTTCAGTTGCACCGCTCAACTTCCTTTGAACTCCTAGCGTAAAACTCCTATGGAATTCCTGCATGATCAATACAAAAAAAAAAGAAGATGAATATTATTGATAATAATAATAATGATGATGATGATGATAAGAATACTATAAATAATAATAACAAAAGTATCTTTATTGGACGAGGGGGAGGGGATTTATTCCTTGGTCTTATTGTTTTGTCAGTGAAGTTCTCTCTCTCCATTCATCCCGTTTTCTCTCAGTCTCTCCTCTCTGATCGAACGGTTTAGACTCCCGAGTTTTGTATTCCAGTGACGCCAGAGGCTCTGAGAAAGCCAGGGCAAGAGAAGAGGCCGCCATTCCCTCTAGTCAGGGCGTATACAGTAGCTGTGGGGAAACGGGCCTAAAGACTGACTGACCAGGTTTTCATTCCGTGCCAAATAAATCTACCAAAAGAAAATAGAGAAGCTTGTTGGATGAGGATCTCCCTTAAATAGCACAATTGATTTAGAATATTCTCTTGATTTTAAAAAAGGAAAAAAAAAACAGTAGAGTATTTTCTTTACTACACTTATTTTGAATATCTGTTGCACTTGCACAAAGATACCTAGCCCATAAGCACACAGGCTCTTTGACACAAATGCTGACATAACATTGTCATATAATAATGTGAAATAAAGGTTTTAAAAACTCCTGTCCAAACATTCCTGGTCTATCAGGCCAACATTAATAAAGCATGGATAGTTTTATATTGTGACTCGGTTGAATGTTTTTTTTTTTTTTTAATCAAAATAGCAAGGCCATAGTCAATGGTACAGCTGTTATAGCATGTATTGGCAAGTACATATCTATATACATTGATTACATATATATTAGCGTTATGACTTTGTTATGTTGGCATTGCAAACAGACACATCAAGGACGTGCTTCAAAGCACGACTTGTAAGCTTGTGTTTGGTCTCATGGACTCTTTTCTTCCCATATTTTGCATGTGTCTTCAGTCTTCCAGTTGTAAAGATGGACGGAGAGAGAGAAAGAGAAAGGACGTGGAGTAAAGAGAGAGGACCTCTCCATCTTCAGAATTGATTTGTTATTAATGGTGATTAGGGCTCAGTAGATGATGATGATGTTGGTAATGATGGTGATTTCACTGGTAATGTTGATCATGGTAGTGGTTAAGATGATGATTATGATAATGATGATGCGGAAAAAAAAAAAAGATTATACATTGTTTAGATGCTCTTATTTATTTTTTTAATGATCATTTTGTTTCATTTGGTTTCTTTACTTCTGCTGTGCTCACTTGGTGGCCATTTTGTTTGTTGGCAGCAAGAGAGGAGTGTGGGGTTCTGTGGAACTGCTTCATTGTGGGGAAACCACTCCATCGGTTCCCACACCCTGAGGCTTTGAGCACCCCAACTAGAGAACATGTCCATTCCTTCACCGCTAGCCACTGCATGACCCCTCGATCGATTCACGACCATCCATTTTCCAAAAAAGAAAAAAGAAAAAAAGAAAATTGGGGGGGACCTTTAGCATGACTTTACAAAGGAACAATATTTTTAGAGCCACGTTCACCTCCCTTTATGGTATCATGGAACAAGCTGTGTGCTAAAGGCCAGGCAAAAGAGCCAGCCACAGAGCTCCACCGCCTCTCTCGGCTGCCAGGTGGCGCTGTAGCTCATCGCGACCTTCCATGTTTTTCTCACTCGAACCGCCTGATGTTTCTGTTTCATCATGATTGTTGTTACTGTCATGATTACTCTGTACACTGGGAGTAGGACTTAGGTGTCTTTCACCAATGGTGCACCACTCTGTGTTCAGGACATGTAACACAGCCAATCAATCTGCACAGGACATGTAAACACAGCCAATCAAATTGCATGGGAGAAAACAATGACCGGGCCTTTTCTGCCAAACCTCTTGTGTGTCCCCTTCATCTTTTATTGCCATGTGCAAGGTCACAAGTGTGCGGAAGTGGTTGTCATCACTGTGATCACCGCTGGGAATACTTTTCACACTGCATGCAACATTTTTTTTCTAAAAAAAAAAAAGATCAGAAAGAATTTTGGGAAGGCTTCAACACAAAAAGCAATTTCCTAATTAAAATCATGGTAAATCATACAGACCTAAGCCAATTCTCTCTCATATCTTGCACCTTAAATACAGCGTTACTATTAGCTAGGATATAGAGGCAAAATCAAGTATGTGAAATTTGGTATGGATTATAATGTGTTATACACCTGGATGACATCACTATGTCACCTACTAAGGTACCTATGGGGTGCGCGTTGGTAATTTAAGGTGTGTGGGTGTGTGTGTGTGGGTGTGTGTGTGTGTGTGTGTGTGTGTGAGAGAGAGAGTGAGAGTGAAAGTGAGAGTGTGTCAGTGTGTGTGAGAGAGAGAGAGCGTGTGTGGTGTGTGTGTGTGCGCGCGCATTAATGCATTCTTCTGTGTGAGAGTCATATATGCACTTCTGTATGATTGTCTACACAGGCTTAAAAATATGTCCTGACGACATGCATATCCACCCAACACCCCACACAGATGTTAAATCACTCACTGCAGACTATCAACTGACTGGACATACCCTGTTCTTACACACAAAGTGCCGCACACCAGTGTACTGGGAGTGTACTGAACGAGGTGATGAATTTCCGAACCCAACAGAACAATCTAGTGAAAATGGGTTAAAATGCTAATCAAGAGAGTCCAGTGGAATTATGGGATGCTGTAACATATGGTCATCATTTAACATACAGTATGATGTTGACCCAGCAGCAATATTACAATTCAAGTAAAGTGCAAAAATATATTGTAGTAAATCTATTAAATACCATTTGTAAAGGCTGCAATGTCCTAGTACAGTATAGCACTTGTCGCATTGAGAGAAACAGTGAGCGTAAGTGGGTAGGTGGGGTCCTGTACGTTAATGCACAAGGTTATGTGTCTTTGATCGAGTCATTGTGCCATAGACCAGCTGGACAGCCCTTTTAAAGCCCTGGCTATCCGACAGTCAGGCATTCACTTAAAACTGCCCTTGAGCATGATGTGCTATACATACTGTACATATCCCTGGATGTCATATTGTCATTTGAACATGGGAAAGGGATCAAAGTAAGAGACCCATTGGTAAATATAGGGCACATAATATGCACAACTCAGACACAACTATTCGTGTTTGCAAATCAAATAACATGCAAATAAAATAACATACAAATACAAAGAGAGAAAAAATAAATATCGGTATCCTGGGCTTTACTCACGTGAGTAACAGTGAAACAGTTTTAGGGGCATTTCAATCCAAATCTTTAATTCTGCTTGAAGTGAACAGTATTTGTTTTGTGGTATTAGGATTCGTCATCTAACAACAAATTTAAGTGAGTAGATTGCAACTGGGGCTGTGCGACAGACGACCGAAATGATGAACATATAACTGTACACCTTTGAAACAAAACAAGCCCATATCAATAAGAAGCCATATTAGAAGGTCTCCGCTTCTCTTTCTCTCTCTCTGCTTTCCACAGTGCCCCAGCAACTTCCCAAGGTTGGCTACCTGGTGCTATTCAGAAAAGAGCTTTTCTCACAGAGGCTGATTGCAGACCACACTGAAGGGTTCTGTAGAAGATTAACTGTTTCCCTGGCCTTGGTTCTCAGCCGAGGGAGGGACACAAAGGATCGTTACAGTCTGTGAGGCCATCAGCTCTTATCATTTCTAATCTAATAATCTAATCACATGCACTCAAGCAGTGCTTACATAGCAGGCATCGACAATTCCCTCATTAATTTTTGCTGGTGCTGTTGCTTTATCATATAGTGGTAAACATATTTACGCATACTGACTGCTACTGAGTTTCTAAACACATCGGAGAGGTAGTTACACAGTTGTTACACCCACATATCTGATAACTTTGCACAAACATAATGAATGTTTGCATGAAGCTATTCTGTTCATGGGAAGGTGACATTTTTGTTATTACATCAAATATGTCTCACATTTATAAATCACAGATATATATAGTGAAAGTCTACCTGCTGTGTTAAATGCATGAGATCCTCCTCAATATGATCATTATGGAAAATCTCTGAAAATGCTGTGGGATGTGCGTGGGAACTTCTTCAAATACAAAATAAATAAATAAATAAATACACTTTTAAAAAGCAAATTGTAGGATTCAACAAACAAGATATTCGGTCAATTACCGGCTAAGCTGCAGAATGTTATCATGTAATGTACTGTGTCTGTCAGTTGTTAATAGGTGACGGCTGATAAATGTTACTAGATGACAAACATTTGTTGCAACATATTCTTACAAATGATTTACCTGGTAGACTTCCACTATAACTGTGATTTATTACATTTGATTAAATAGGCTACATAATCACCCTCCTACAAGCTTAATAACTTCCTGCAAACATAGTAATTGTTATGCTTGTGGGAGGCAATATGACATGTTGGTACACATATGTTATTATGGTTACATTTTTGGGATTATTCTATTTCAAAAAGTGCATATTTGTGTTGTTTTTGTGTCATCTGTTTTAATCACAATACCTTTCCCCCCAAAGGAACAAAACATGATGAACAAAAATTATGAAGTCACTGCACAGGGTGATCTATTGTCACATTAATTTCAACACTCAGTAGCAACACTCAAAACGTAGTAGAAATCATGTAGAAATGTATATGTTGTATGTTATGATTTCAACAAAAACAAATCCCATCAGCCATATCCTAAAGTTGCTAAAAAAAAAACAATGTCCAGTCATTTCCCAACCCAAAGGATTTATTCAATCACACAATCTGCATGGCCACATTTGAGTTCATTTGACAAAAAAAATGATGTCAGGCAAATGAGATGCTTTTTAAAAGAAGCGAGTGGGGAGGCCTCGAGGCAACAACAGGCAGCCGGAACCCCCAGTGAGTGAACACATGAGGATGAGGCAGTCATGGTAAGATCAGGGATTAGAAACGGATCAAAGTGTGAATGTAACTGAAAACGGAAACAAAACCAGTTTACTTGTTCCGGGGTGAAAATGTTCTTTTCAATTTTAGATAACCAGTTAATAACGGTATTTATCGTTCCGATTAACCTTTGTTTGATATTCAAAAGTCCATAGGCTTGGAAAGTCACCAGCCCATACAGTGTTCCCCAGACCCCTTATAGGATGAATTTAGTCAGATTTCATGAATATAATGGCCGTTGGCCTAATCAATTTGTAAAGACAATGTCATTTTTATAGGAACGTTATTAACTGTTGGTTTGTTACGTTCTAACCACTTGCCATTTAGAGGAGAGGCCTTGGAACCCTGGAACAGGAACGAAAGAATAATGTTTTTGCTCTGAATGAACCAAAATGAAAACCATTCTGTTTTCAGTCCCTATAGGTAAGATCATTTGCTCAAACGTCTAAACATCCAACCTACTCTTCAGTGCTCTCAAAGAAATGTTGGTGGATCCCTAATGACCTTTCCAGTGCTGCGGTTATTTATGTGGAACTGTAAAACTAAAACCACTACTCTACAAAAAAAAGCCCTGCCTTTGCAGTGTATCAAAGTCTCCTCTTTTCACTCATTTTGCTCTTCTCTGCTTGCAAGCTGTCTCTCCTTTGTCAAGCGGCCATTAGCCCTGTAACAGACACCATTCCCAGGTGAAAGTGTTTGTGGAGTCGTCTGCCTCTGAAGTAGCAGAGAGGCCATTTGCTGGCCAGTCACACACAGCACGGGAGGCCACTGGCCAAGAGGTCAGGTTTCACCGGAGGCCGGCCCCCACAGGAAGCAGTCTGACAGGAGACACGGCTCTGCCCAGAACAATTGACTGGCACGGGGCGGATGCGTTCCTCCCCGACGCCCTTCCCTTCCCTTTCTCTCCACCCTGTCTGGCGTTCCACCCACCCGTGTCTCCACCCTTCCTCTCCCCTCCCCCTGTAGGTCTGCGGGCCAGATGTGCGGATGTATGAAGTGCCTCGTCCTTCCTTTCTCTCGCCTCTATTAATACCCTTCCGCCGCTCACACATTCCTCTGACTGTCCTGCTTCCTGTGCCCCTCCTCCTCATCCCCACAACACACACACACACACATACACACACTCATACGCTCACACACTCACACATTCCCCCCTCCTAGCTATCCCTACTGACATACTGTTGGGGATCGATTTGGGTTTGTGTTTGTGTTGCTTGCTAAAGGGATCAGTGCAGTGCGCACATGCACATATAGAGTACACTCATCAAGGCATTCGGCAAGTGACACAAAAATAATTAAAAAATGAGAAGTGATGATTTTAATCTCTCTCTCTCTCTCTCTCTCTCTCTCTCTCTCTCACACACACACACACACATACGGTGTAACCCAAATACACTAATCATTTCCCTCTCTCATCATTTTTTTTTTATTTCATTTTTTATTTCGGGTAATTTCAATAAAAGTGCAATTGTGCTGCTTTGAACAAGTAAGATAAATCAAATAACAACAACCCAATTACAATTTCACTGAAATTACAAGTTTTCAGTGAAATTACAATTTCACTGAAAACTTGAAAATAATTTATGAAAAGGCAGTAAAATGGTGGATTCTACATTTTGGAAAGTAGGTGTCATTCCCAATAAAAGCTCTCAAGGGCAGGGTAGTTATAGTTTGTTGACATGTTCATTTCATGTCCTCATGCCTCTAATGTCTGGCGTAAGGCTAAAGCATAGTCCACCCTGATAGGTCTCTCGCACAGCAGTGTATGTTTCTGAAGCTTATGCCTCTCACAAATCTGTCTCCAAATGCTGGTTGTCTATAAGTGGGATGCTGAACCAACTGTGCACTGTAGTGTTGTCCTGTTTATGGCAGGGCAGGTTTGGGGCGTCTTTACCCACTGTAAGCTGGTTGGATATTATACGGCAGTTATGCTAAACATGACATGAATGGTTCCTGAATTAAGTGACTCACTGGAAACAGAAACGGCCAATGTATACCCGGCTATAACCATTCATTGTGACTCCGGGTAGCGCGCTTTACAAGCTTGTCTGTTCTTTTCTCACGTATAATGGGCAATTACGGTTCGAGCGTTTAGGGCTGTGAAATTGAATAGCGATGACACAGCTGGCTTGTTTCCGGCCCACTTGCTAATTACCGTTGCTTCCTGACTTCCGCGGACAACTCCTGCCCCCAGGCAATCCGGTCACCACCCCCACTCTGTTTGTTCAGGCCTCGGTTAGCTTTTCACAGTACGTTCTCTCAAATGACTTGCCACACGTTGCAGTGCCCCAAATACACAAATGGAAAGGAAGACTACCAAACTACTGATCTTGTTCATAAACGTTTTATTAAATAAATATGAGGTAGCTTATGGAATCGGAATGTGTTATTCGAGGTTCTTTACCACTTCTAGTCACTGATGCACCTTCCAGTGAAATGTCCTTGTCCACACAACATGAGTAGGCTACACATGAACACAGATTTACAGAACTGTCAAGTACAATCTGTACACAAGTGACAAAACATGTATCTTCAACAGTCAACGTGTTGGCTGGCTGGACAACAGTAGAACAAATAGTTCTCTTCTGACTGATATCAGTCGAAGGTAACTGGCCAGCGTTTCTGAAGAAAGCAGACACTTTATTGACTAGAATTCCCGACATCCTTGATGACATGCTTGAATGCAGTGGTCGCAAACCTTCAGTCACCTGGCACTGGACCCAGGCAAATCCAAAAATTCCAGCTGTGGATTCGCCGCCGTACTCCCTCCGGAGATAGTCTCCACATGGCATTGGACCTTGGACCTCTCTTGGATATCCCAGTTCGTGCACAAAAAGCGCATGGTGTTAGAAATTAGCATGACTGATCGCCGTTGCCTTATCAAAAGCTAACGATGCTCCTCTGCATGGGGATATGTGTTAAAGAGTCCTTTACTCCACAGCAGGTCCTAAGTGGCGCGCTGTGTGAATTCCGCCTGATCTCTTCGGCTTCCATTTTCGCCTTTTTACATGGTAGAAAGTCGGGCTCAACAGCTGCTTTCCCGCGGCGCTTTCTGGAATGTCGTTCGGGTCTGGTGGAACTCAGATTTTCCTTGTCCTCTGATTCTGCAGAGTCGTGGTTGTGTGGGTCACTCTGGACATTAGTCTTTGAGTTTTGCGTTTCTTGTGTATTTGAAGCAAGCGAGGAGTTGCCATCCTCTAGGACGCAAGCAGTGCCCGTGCCTGCTGTTTGACATGACTCCGCTGTGACTCCAGTGAAGTTGGCTTGCTGCTCTTGTTGTTCACAGGCTATGCGGTAGCTGTGGTAAATGTCTCTCGCCGATTTCATTACAAGCGTGATCAACAAACTTCGGTGAAGGCGAAGTCCGCCACGTTGCGTGCGTAAAGTGTACATTTTCCCCAACGCTTGAACCATAATCCGCTTGGCCTCGGTGGTGACGTCCATTGTTTCACTCTGTGGTTGAGACATGGCAGATTTTATGTTGACAAGTGTGTTTTGATTTGTCTACCCTTCTTAAAGTTCTCGGGGCCCTCGGCTGTTGGGCTCTCCCATGCATGAAGACATTCCAACGAAACGGGGTGGGTTTTTATTCTCACAATGACGCTCCGTGACACGTTTGAGACAGTCAACCAAGCTCCACCCATGGTCAAACCCTCAAGGAACGCCAGTTGCATTAATGTAGCTGGTAGGCTAAATGCAGTAGTCTAGGTAAGCGTTGACTTGTGACAACTCAAATAAATAGGACTCGTTAATGCCAATTTTAGCTATTTTTCATTAGCTTTGATCTAGGCCCATATCCTGCTCCAACCAATTCAAAACCATTCAGGACATTCAGTCAGGGTATATTTAAGGCTACGTAAAACAAGGACTTTGATATAAAACAAAATGTCAAAGTGATGTATTTACCTACTGTTGGACATTGTGGCATTTGCATTGCTGTGTTTATGCACTTACATTGATCGCTTAGACTCGAATGCCTATATATGGCACATCCGAAGGACAACCAGCCTACCTCCCACGGAAAAATCACGATATGTGGGACGCACTTCCTGTTTCCATATTTAGAGCACACTGAATGGGATATCGTCATAGTAAACATCCATACATGGTTGTCAAGCACGTGACTTCCGCTACCTACACAGAAAAAGCCAGATGTGCTCAGATGTCCTTGCGCATGTTGGTAACACAGTTATACCAGAATAGGTTATATTGGATCTGGAACACATCACGGTTTAGTAAAGATCAAATCCATTTGTGGAACTGTAGGCCTAAATTACAGGCATAATGACACTGAACAATGTTTCTCTAGCGGAGACCAATCTATAGGTTATGCAACTACCCTAGGTCTGCGAGTAGGTGCATATACCTTTCAGTATCTGGAGTATGTTTTTAATTTGAGTAATAATGAGTCCGGAGTTTTGGTAGAGGTGTTTTGCTATCTAAGTGAAAGCACTTTGAGTGATTTCTTGAAAGTGTGTGTGTGATACCTGATCTCTTTTCTTTCAAGACTATTATGGATACAATTTAATTGAACAGGCTTAGTGTGTTAAATTAACATTTATTAAACAGCAGTCTTGCGTTAGCCCATCAGAAATCACAAATATGACTGGTAAAACATCTAGGCCTAAATAGTTCTTTTGAGACATATTTGATCAAATATTTTATTTGTTTTAACCTGTAGCACTTTGAGATCACTGATGTAAAGTGCATTAAATAAAATGTATTATTATTATTATTATTATTATTATTATTATTATTATTAATAATAATAATAAATAAGCTTTTGTGTCCTGCAAACGTAGACACCTTTCGATCACAGCCCTGTAGCATACAACACTGCGGCCTGACTTGCTGCTTATCTCTGAGGCCTCCAAGCAGATCGTTCTCCTGGAACTCACTGTACCCTGGGAGGACCGTATCGAGGAGGCTAATGAGAGGAAGAGGGCAAAATATGCTGAGCTAGTGGAGGAGTGTCGGAGTAACGGGTGGAGAGCACGGTGTGAGCCCATCGAGGTGGGATGCAGAGGGTTCGCTGGCCAGTCTCTCTGCAGGGCCTATAACATCTTGGGCATCACAGGGGCCAGTAAGCGAAGGGCCATTAAGGAGGTCACAGAGGCAGCAGAGGTTGCCTCAAGGGGGCTGTGGTTAAGGAGAGGAGAACCATGGGTGCGGTAGCGCTACCTGGACACAAGCTAGGGCCTGATCAACCCCAGCTGGGTCGCCTGGGTGAGAGTGTATGATGCTTGAAAGACCCGAAACACTCTGTGACCCCAGGTAACATCACTGATGATGTGTCCAGGTTGCATCAGTAGATGTATGTTACAAGTAGCATGTATTTTTGAGGTTTACAAGAAGGATCCATTTTGTGCTGCAACAACAAATTGCAAGAGAAAGAGTGTGCCTGCTTTGTAGCCTGTATGTTTTAGGAATGCTGCTGATTTCATGAGGAAATCCAGTGTCAGGAAAAGTGTAAACAAAACATTAGCAGTATGGATAGAATGGAAAACAATCTTCTATAATAGATAAAGGCCTTTTTGTACCAAAGACAAAAGGAAACACTATTGAGGGATCTGACAAAATAATACTACTAATAAATACATTAAAATGGCTAAAACAAGCAGCTCCCTCAAAAGGTTTTCCAGCCACAAGCAGACAAATGCCCCTTAAGCCTACCTTACACTGACAGAATTTGACAAGATTTGGGAAATATTCTTGAAAGATTGTAATCTTTTAACCAATGCCCCTGATTCAAGCTTTACTCAAGACACTTTTCTTTCACAAATCTTGTCAAAGTCGGTCAGTGTAAGGTAGGCTTTAAAGGAGGAAGCTTGCCCATTAAAGGGCCTCAGCATGTGCTCTGATGAGTGGAACCCTTCAGGCCGTGCCGAGACCTCACTCAGGGTCATCGTGACCAGCCACAGCCACATCACGTGGAGATGCTCACACAAAGGCTGCGCTGAAAGAGCATCTTTTCTTTCTTTCTCTCCCTTTCTTTCTCCTCACAAGAACAAATGCAGTTAAGAGACAACGAACCTTGAAGATGGAACAAAATCATGCAGTACCTCCGTTTGTTACAAACCTTGTTTTATTATTAAGATATTCAGATTTATCCTTTTTGATTTTCATTTTGATCCTTTACAGTAGTTAATGTGCAATTACTTTGAATAATATTGGGTCACAGTTAGGGATTCACAAAGTTATTGGCACTTTGAAACACATGATAAATGGAATGAGCACTGGCTTTTACAGGGGTGGGAAATGGGGGGGTGGGGGCAATCACAGCTAGGGGTTACGGCACGTGTAAGGGGGGGTACGGTGGATTTTGGGGGGTGGGGGCTCTTTGACATCAGCAGACGCCACTGCATTGGTTTCCAAAAGCGTGGTTTCTGGGTTACACTTCATGCTGTGAGTGCACAATGAACAATCAAACTTCAGTAGTGCTTCTATGTATAATATACAGTATATATATATATGTATATCTCTATGTTTGTATAAAGAGTGAATTTGGGATCTGCTGACCCCAAAGACACCGCCAGAGAGGTTGCATCTTACAAAAACAAAAAACAAAACAAAACAAAAAAAAAAATAACACCCCATATTTTTATTTTTGCCCTGTCTGTCAAAGTGTGCTTCAGCAAGCTGTTTTTGGATTTTCCTGTAGTCCGACTGAAGTTGGTTTGATAACACTACCATTCACTTCTTGAAACTGCTGTTTCCATTCTGTAGCATACCAGCACACGAGATGCTGCTGCTGCGGTTGTTGTGAAACTGCCCTGGGACGTTCCGTCTACTGGCGTGCATGTAAAGCACATCAGGGGTTAACCTAGCTATGGCTCCCAACCGGGACAGGTGAGGTGCTAGCGTAACAAAGCAAAACGTGCTATACACACGCACACAAGTCACACAATCTCGAGCATACCTTAGTACGCGTCAGTGAAAGACACCCCTGGCTGCAGAGAGACAATCCCACACATGATGGGTGGGTGTCTGCAAAGGGTTCTCTGCCAAGGTCTCTGCTCAAGGGCATCCGTGGAAGAGCAGAGGCCAGAGGTGAAAGAAAAGACCCAAATGACTGCAGTTTTTGAAAATGAGAGAGAGGTAGAACAATGGTCAGCTCCAACCCTTTTTTTCCTCCTTACATCCCCTTCTCTCTCTCTCTCTCACGTTTTGCGTTAAAATACCTCAGTCGATCCATCAGATCCATCAGCCTCATTAGTCATTACATACAACTTTCCCCTTTAAAAGGACCTGCCTTGCTTTTTGGACATTGATAAGATGCTTTTTAGAAACACAAAATGTAAAAATATGTTTTTAGTTTTTTTTTCTTTAATGAATCCCAAATCAAAAACATTCACTCGGTTACAGCCAAACCCAGGCTAGCCTAAGCAGCCTGCCCTTCCCCTGCCCTCCACACACAGAGTGATTGCAAGGTGCCGGGAGGGGGGTGGACATCCTTAACGGAGCCCTAACCCCCCCACTCCAAAAAAAGGTGCTTCTCTCGAGTGCAGAGGAAGGAAGGTGCAGACATGTGGAAACGTCATCTCCTTTTTGTGATGAGAAATCTCTGCTTCTCACACACACGTGCACACGCACACTCACACTCAATGGTTGAACAGGACCACCCAAGCTCACTTTGGATTGACTTGCGTGGGTCATTTGGAAGATGTCCTTTTAAGTATGACACATAATCCGAAACTCAGAAAATGAGAGCACAACTAGGGTTTTTTTTTTAAAAAAAGGAAGAAAAAAACAAATCTCACATACTTTGATCATAAAGGCAACCATTCCAATCCAGCGCCAATTTTCACGTTAGCGCGTAGTGCCCTCTAGAGGTGGTGGGCAAGCAGAGCACCAAGGTGAACCACAATTACAATACAAAACGCCAGATGGCGACAGACACACACCAATTCCTTGCCAGCCAACTACCCCCCCTCCCCTTCTCCCTCAGGCACACCATGCGGCAGATCGGATCTGTGCCATCAAAATGGAGGCCATCCGTCGAATGGCATTCCATAAGTGGCACTGCTGAGTCCTGTTTGACGTGACGCTTTTACAGTGTATAGATGGGAGCCGTTTACATACCTTGGCACCACAACAGTAGTGGGTGGTTTTTTTGGCACCCTCTATACCTCAGTGTGATGCTAAAAGAACAAAACACAGTACTTAAACAGCCAGACGAGTACTGAAACATTCCCTAGACAGGATTTTAAATTTTCTTGGAGATGCGGAAAATGCTTTAAAAATGTGCCAGTACCAGAAAGTAAAAAAAAAAAAACCCAGTTAAGAACACCTCAGATATATGAAATGTCATCAAACATGGGCCTGCTTCAAAGTGACCTTACATAGCACCATAATCTCTCTTAAAGCTCCCCGTTCCCTACACAAATTCAGCACTTTAAGTCCTTATCAAAAATGAAAAAATAGGCAATGTTCTGTCCTACACTTTTTTTTCCCATATCCTATTTTACTTTTTCTCTTTAGCAAAACAAAAACAAACAATTGGCAACTCAACCTTGTGTTAGTAGATTCTCTCTCGCTCTCTCTTTCTATAAAAAGGTAAATACAGTACGTTCTACAAGCTTGGTTGATAAGGGAGAAAGTATAACCAAAAAAAAACGCGGAACTATTCAAAAGAAAATTGCAGGTAAGAAACTGAATGACCTCCTACATACATTCATGCATCTCTCAACGTCTAGAAAAACCAAACAATCTGTAGCTCAGCTCAGTCACCGAGTAAACAATAGCAAAAGGATCATAGGAGGAGGTCTTATTATACAAACAGCCTAACCAGACTGTGGTTCCTCTCGCCATGGAGGCGGACTCATGAATCCATAGTCCTAGCTGTGGTCTGACTCTCTGGCATGATGCATGCTGGGTAAGGGGAAGCCTCCATTCAGTATCTTTAGTCTATACACGTTTCAAAAAACAAGGAAAAGAAAACAAAACATCTAGGAGGCAAAAAACTAGGAAAAGAAGAAGGGGAAATGACATCTAAAAAAAATTCATATGACAAATCTCACAAGTCCTACAAAACAGAAGTCTAAAACACCGTAAAAATCAGCTCAACAATCCTTTCGATATTTACACTGCGCATCACACGTTCTCAAAGACAAGACTAGGTCCTGTTTTCAAGGAGCCTCCGGCAGACAGACGCACGCACACACACACACACACACTCTCTCTCTCTCTCTCTTTCATAAACACTCACACACTCTCTCTCTCTCTCTCTCTCTCTCTCATACACACACACACACACACACACACACACACACACACACACACACACACACACACACACACACACATTTACACCCACGCTCTCATGCACTCCAATCCATTGGTTTAGTCCAGAAACCATCTCACTTTGAATCTACAAAATAAAGGTGCATGGCCCCCTACAGTCCTCTACAAAAAGGTGCAAAAAGCACTAGTTCCGACTATGAAAAAGGTGCACAAACCTCCACAGCTCCACTAGGAAAGACACAGAATTATCATCAGGCACATCAGCTGCTTCCCCAGAAAGGATACCCCTACTGTGGCACAAACATCTCCTGTCAACACGTGCACGCACACAAACACACACACACACACACACTAAAGCAGGGCAAACAGTAAAGGTGCAAATCACTAAAATTAGGTCACATCACATAACACTGGAGCGAAAGCCAAGTGAGAGACACTCACCGTCACACTCACACACACACGTCAGTGGAAAATGTTCTCACACCCCTCTGTAGAGACAATGTGCTTTTAAAACACACCATGCTTCTTTGAAGCCATATGACTGAGCTTAACTGAAAGGTAAAGGAAGGAGCTGGGAGAGGGGACACTTAGTTATGCACAGCCCAGCTGAGTACACTGGAGCTTCTCTTTGTGTGTGTGTGTGTGTGTGTGTGTGTCAGTCAAACACGGTACTTGTGCATGGTACAGAGGCACAATTCGAATTTGGTCATGGAAATTAAAGAACACGGTCCTGCTATGCAAATGTAACTTTACTGCTTTACCTATATTCTGGTTTAACTCTGCTCATTCTACCCACACACACACACACACACACACACACACACACACAGACAGACAGAGACAAAACACACACACACAAAGGGCCAATAGGAACAGCAAACAGATCCAAACATGTACTGCTTTCTTATGCACACACACAGTTAGCACACAGAGCCAACTCTATGCATGGAATGTGCACATATGGTCGCCCACACCCGCACTGAATGGCATGCCAGCCCTTGAACACACACACACACGAACAAACACACACACACACGAACAAACACACACACACACACACACACACAGCTGCCCAAACACAAAGACGTCTGCAAGCTGTCAGTCATGACTTTTAACACTAATCCTGCCTGCCCCCACCTTCCATCACCCAATGCACACAAACAGCAAACACACACACACACACACACACACACACACACACACACACACACACCACAGTGAGACAGGCATATAAAGCCACACAGACTAACCCTTCCTGGGAACACGGCTTCCCCCCTAAAACTAGACAGGGCTGAAGCCCCACCTTTAAGACAGCACGAGGCCAGGTCTCACCTCTTGAGTCCCCTTCCCCTTCCCATACACACACAAACACACTGATTACTCCACACCTCCGGGCACGGAGGTGTGTGTGTGTGCGCGCGCGCATGTATAGTGTGTATTCAAGGAAAGGGGGGTAAGGGTCACCTCGGAATCCCTATTCTAAAAATGTAGCAACACACTACATATATAGACAGTCACTAGCCTGAAGCTGATCTAAACCAGGTCTAAGACCAACCAGCAAATGCGCTCTCTAGAACACCATTCCGATTTCAGGTCAGCTCTCGGTCCCGCCATGCGCCCAAGTCACAGGGTTAAAAATAGCCCAGCAGATCCAGGATCAGTCGCTATAAAGTAAGAAATGCACTGATCACCCATCAGCTATACAGCCAAACCCACCGGTCAAATTCGCGATGGTCTCTCGATATTGCCACAGCTGGGACCAGACCAGGAAGTCCAACACGCCGTTCTGAACGGCAGACGAATAAGTATAAAGCGCCCACCCGGCCTAGATAAGATCACTTAATGCAAAAATATTTTATACTCTCTTTTTGTTTCATCTCATATGCAAGACTACTCATCACAAACATTTCAGTCAAACAAAAGGAAATGTAAAAAAAAAAAAAAAAAGCACTAAAAAAAAAAGGAAGAAGAAAAAAAGCAAAGAGATCTGAGAACAATCCCTCTCTTTCTCGTTCGGTCTCTCTGTGCACATGGTTAAGGTGCGTCTAGATAAATATTTTTTTTTTTTCAACGACATGACAAGTCTCTCGTTTTCCTTTTTCAGTGTTTCTCCACCCGTGTCCCTCTCTTTTTCGTTCATTGGTTTTCCGCTCTGGCTTCCGACGGTGTCTGCGATCGCAGATTCGCACACAGACACTTCACCAAGGTCAGGGTCGTGCAGAAAAAGAGGGAAGATTGTGGGAGGGGGGGGGGGGGGATACGTTGCTTTGAAAAACAAACAAACAAAAAACTTTTAGATAAGAAGACTTCTGATTCTCTTTCTCCATTTCGTCGTTCTCCAGGTGATGACTGGATGGCCAGAGCTGAGGTGCGGATGATCATACGAAGAAAGGGGGGACAGAGAGAGGGACAGGGGAGATGATGACAAACTGAGAGAAGGAAGAGAGAGAGAAAGAGAGAGAGAGAGATAGAGAGAAAGAGAGAGAGAACGAGAGAACAAGAGAGAACGAGAAGGTGCTTCCACCACGGGAATCTCTCCTCTCTGCCCAGAGCATCTTGTGTCCATCCAGTGCCCGCTGCTCGCCGCCCTCTCTCTCCCTCCTGTTGAGGTGGGCACACTGGCACACATCGTCATGCCAGTTACATTCAGTACCAGTACCAGTACCAGAGCAGTGGGCCTGGCATGACCCACACTCTCCACTTGACCATCAGCGCCTCTGATATGAAATGGTAAAATTAAGGAGGGGGAGGGGGGGCATGTGGGGGGGTATGTTTTTTTTTATGTCAGGTAATGAAATAAATGAAATGAATTCACCTGACCTTGAGTAAATAAGGACAACATAACAATAACGATCGATTTAAAAAAACAAAAACAAAAACAAAAAAACGATAAAGCAAAGCTTGTAGGAAGAGGGCCTCTGTGCAAAAAGGGTAGGCATTGACTTTTTGTGTCACCAAAACAAAATAGTAATGAAAAGAAGAGGAAAAAAACAAAACAAAACAAAAAAAAAAGACATCAAAACATCCCCTTGTCTCCTTTTGAAGCCAATCGCCTTCCTACCCACTGCCTCCTCGGACAGTACCTGTGAGGACCGCCTCCGTCGAACCCGGCTGACTGGACCAATCCTGGGCAGAAGCTGCGGAACCCAGAGTCAAGTAATGGAGGGGGGGGGGGGGGGGTTGGGGAGGTTGGGCAGGGCAGGGCAGGGCTTGGTCAGATCACAACAGTAGGGCCGGAGGGTTGGGACACGTGACATTTAGGGGTGTGGGGGAGCCGGAAGCAGCGCGGCGGCAGCGGCAGCGACAGGAGGAGGAGTATACATGTTGTGTGTGTGTGTGTGTGTGTGTGTGTTTGTGTAGGTGTGTGTGTGTGTGTGTACGTGTGTGATGGGTCGGGCTGTGGTTGTGGAAGGAGGGGTGGGGTGGATGGGATGGGGGGGCGACAGGTTTAGGCCCCTAAAACAAGGAGCTGCTGTCCCCTCCCACGTCCTGCAGGGAGTCGCCGGCCCCCACCCCCACCTCGCCGGGGCCCCCGGCCGGACCGCCCTCCAGGCCGGCGGGGTCGAAGGCGCCCTCGGCGTTCAGCGCGTCCGCCTCCAGCTTGACGCTGTCGGGCAGGAAGCTGGCGTAGGCGTCGCCCTCGGCCATCAGCAGCTTCAGCTTGGGGATCCAGCTCTTGCGCACCACGCGCCGCGCGTTGGTGCACATGTCTGCCGCGATGGCGTTCATCTCGCTCTCCTTGAAGCTGGTGGCAAAGTTCTGGCAGTAGACTGCAGAGGGGGGAGGGAGGGAGGGGGAGGAGGGAGACCACAGAGAGGAAAACACCAGATTCAATAAAACACAGGACATGACGCTGACTTCCTTGGGTTAGTGTTCAAAGAGAAGAGAGAGGCATTCATGGGTATATGCTTATCATACATTGCTAAGAAACGGATGGCTATACACGCATCATACATTGCTAAGAAAACCACAAAAACAACTGCTCCAAGTAGCTGATCCAGTCAGTAGTTTTATGGTTGCTTTTTCATATACCCAGTGGATGTTGGTCATAAACACTATGACTGTTTACATACTACATGTAGGTGTAATATTTGTGTTGGTTGGAGTCGATCTAATACATTATAGCACGGCGGTGTAACAGAATGACCATAAGCCCTTCATCTGCACGCCACAAGAAGACCACACAAAGCATTCCAGCTGTTTTTTGAACGAGGTGTGACTCCTGCGGGCTCAGAACTGTGGTCCCTGCCCCGGGGGGGAAAACGAGGACAACTCACACTTGACGGCGTGCAGGACGCGGTTGTCCAGAGGCTTGCGGCTGGGGTCGTTGGTGGAGGAGCGGATGCCGGTTCCGCAGCTGTTCGCCAGAGTGCTCCTGACGGGGTGGAGGAGTGGAGACACACGGGTGAGCAGGACAGCAAACGTACACTTTAAGTTATTGCATGGCGACCGCAACATAATGTATTTCATGTTGCTGAGACTCAACAACAAAACAAACACACACACACACACACACACACACACACACACACACACACACATACAAAATGTACATTTACACACTCAGTGTCAGTAATTGCAAGGGAGCTTTTAGATCATTCAAATCCAACCACAGCTGAAAGGACACACATAATTAGCTAGCCCACACACATATAAAATGATACCCAATGCAATGGAACAGTAATGAGAAACTCTGTGAAAACCTGGCCCCACCCGCTTAATATCGCAGCTCATTTTCCTCTCATTGAGATGCTAGTCTGGTTACTCTCAATGCACTAACGTCTCCCTGGAAGGCAAACCAATCTGCGACCTGATGATGTTTATTTTGATATCGAAATGGCAGTGGTAAACGGTAGTATCAGCACATACAAACATCAAAGAATCAGTAGGGAGAATGTTCATTTATACAGGAAACGTAACTGTTTCCTTACTGCCAATGCAGTTTACTATCTTTTGCAATAGTTTGCAAAGGTTAGAAGTGAAGTAGTAAGTAACGTTAGGAATCCTTGATTAAAGCGACTGGCTGACTTCATCATAACAATTTCATAAGTAACGCAAAGGCTACGCCCATTATAATACTAGGATTGGAAACATTTCCCAATTAAGAGTACCCAGACCTTCTTCACAAAGCGAAGGGTCTGGTGATTCCAGGCTATGAGAGTCTATAGTCTAACCTGATTCGACCCTGGAGAAAGGAAAGAGACTTCGTGCCGTCTTTCTCGAAGGTAGGTATCTGACATTCTGATTGGGCCTGCTGCTTAGCCCTCCAGACGGTCAAATGTTCTGCTTTGACATTTAGCCTAGCAATTGACCTTTATCCACATCAGCTGACAAAAGAGTTTCACCGTGTGTCTGTCTGAGGACTTGATTTGATTTCTACAAGAAAATCTGCTCTCTGTGAACTAAAGCGCAGAAATACAGACCCATCTTGTTTATCTGTTTTTGACATGAACAGCTCCGAAAAACATAACTAACACTAACTTTAAATTTGAGCTCGTATGATATCTGCATGAGGGGAAAGCTTTTCTTCACAGGACAGTAAAAATAACATAAACATAGTCTGACATAACATAAACATAACATAAAAGTCCCCTCCTCACCTGTCAAAGAATGCAGCCAGCAACCTCCGCAGGAGAACCTTGTGTCTGGTGCCTGCACTGATATGACAGTTCATGAGCTGGGCCCTCGAGATGTACACGTTGGTGCCTGCAGACGCACGCAGACGCACGCACACACACACACACACACACACACACACACACACAAACACACTTTGAGATGTTGGTATACTCAAGTTTGAATGGTTCAACACACTTGAGCAAAAAAACAGCTTTGGTAAACAGATCTCAGATTTATGAAGGCACTTCAGTAACCCTGAATAGAAGAATCACAAAGCCATCTCTGGGCCAACCAGCCATGCCCTTGTTTAACAGTTAAAAGTGCCAAGAGGCTTGCATGTACCGGAGATCACAGGGAGGGAGCATGCTCTGTCACATACCACATTTCTGACATGGCTCATGACTATGCGGGGCAAGACATGCCAACTCACACATAGGTGTGTATGTGGGGGGGGGGAATCTACTAGTGGGTGTTGGCAATACTGAAGAAACAGACTCGGAATCGGTTTTCATTCTTGACTTCTGTGGGCATTTGAGTAACCCCGGCCCCAAGTCAAATTCTTAGAATCCTTAAATGTCCCCTTCTAAACAGACTGGCCTGGGGTCAATTAATGGGATCATGATCCCTATTTCCAAAACAATGTGCCAAATCTTTGAAATCCTGTGGATTACAGTTGGAACAATAGGGCACTTTTTCAACTCATAAGTTAGTCTGCACTGGCACAAAGCAGCAGATGACTGGCTCCTTTTTTAAATTTCGACAACTTTTTAAAACCCCGACCAGCTCAACCAAATGCCGACAGGTTTGAAATAAATGGTTAAAATGAGAGAGGTTAAGCTGACAGTAATGCGGCAACATGGTGAAGTGAAGCCAAGGCATTCTCTGTCAAACCATCAGCCACTAGCAGCATATGTGTAACAGCCAGCCAGGAGTTAAATGGTTAAATTACACTTATCTATTTATCTTGAGTCTGTTCATTGTACTCAAAGCTCATTGTATTCTAATTGAATTTGCTTACTTTAATTAATTAATTTATTTTAAACAATGTGTTATATAAAAAAAAAATATATATATATATATATATAAAAACACATTGTTGTCTAGCGCTGGAAGAGACACATGTATATGCATAAGCCTTAGCCTGCATTTCATGTAGACAGTAACTTTTCTCCCTCTGGCTAGAATAGACGTAGCCATTTGCCTCAGGCAGTCCTCTGAACAGTGAGGGAATTGAAAATATAACACTGCTAAAAAAAACCATCCAAAACAGTGTGTGTCTGACTGACCTGAGACCAGCTCCAGTTTCTCGGCAGGGTCGCCCTCCTCGTACAGCTTGGGGTGGCAGCGGTTGCCAATCTGTGCTATGAGCTCCGTGGGCAAAGAGGCCAGGTCCTGCCGCCCTCGGCCCCGACTCCGCGTCTCGGAGTGGTCAGGCAGGGCCTCCACACGCTCGCCCGCCACTGGAGGAGAGGGGCAGAGAAGGGGGGGGAGGGGGGGTGTCAATGGGGAACGGGAACAAACCCCAAACAGATACCGTTGGTTACAGAACAGACATTAAAGTTAGGGAAGAGTGGAAAAAATGCCACGAATCTGCATTTCAGCCAAAGCACCACCATCACACGTGCAATGGCTCTCTTGCTGCCAAATTTAGACGGTGCAAATTGCTAGGCTAATTTTAGCATAAAACTTCACTAACGCAGAGGCTCTCAGCCCTGCAGCACAAAAAAAAAGTGATGACAAATCAAATGATTCAAAAAGTCTCTGGAGTTCAAGAGCGACTGGATGGTGTGATGGTGGGAGAACGACGAGTGCAGGACGGGCGAAAATGATTCAACCAACCTGTCGCTGGCGCGCCGGCATGGCGTGTGCTCTCACCTGCTGCGCCCATGTTGAGCATGCTGTACATGGTGTACATGTTGCAGATCTGCCGGTACTGCTCCTCCGTGCCGTCGTCCACCGCCTCCTCCTCTTCCTCGTCGTCGTGGTAGGAGATGGGCGAGTCGCTGGTGTAGGCGCTGAGGTTGCCCGGGCTGGTGCCCTCCGGGGTGGCCGTGCTGATGCCGTTCCCGTTGCTGCTGACGCCGCCGCCGCCGTTGTTGCCCAGTGCCAGGCCCAGGCCCAGGCCGAGGCTGCTCTGGATGGCGCTGCCGCGGGCGGCCTCCTGGGAGAAGCGGGCCGCCTTGCGCATGCTGCCGCCCGAGCCCCCCGAGCCGCCGCCGCTCTCGCCCCGGTTGCCGCCCTCCCAGAGGCGCTTGGCCACGGGCGTGCACACCACCGAGTAGGGCGACGCCTCCGGCTGCTCCGTCTTCACCTTGGACACCAGCGGCAGCGGGGTCAGGCAGGACGCCGGCCGACTGCTCGACCGCGGCTGGTCCACCCCTCCTCCTCCTCCTCCGCCGCCTCCTCCTCCACCGCCAACGCCGACCCCCACCGTGGTCTGCGCCACGGGGCTCTGGGGCTCGGACGGCGGCGCCCCCTCCTCGGCGTGCAGGCCCTGCGAGTCGCAGCTGGGCGAGCTGACCTTCAGGAAGAACTCGGTGCCCTTCTCCATGATCTGCTGGATCTGCAGGAAGCCCGCCGTGTACATGAGCAGGAACTGGTCGCCCACGTTCATGCTCAGCCGGCCCGTGTAGCAGAAGGACAGGATCTGCTGGAAGCTCTGCGGCTGGACGGCCGGCGGCAGCTCCACCACCGGCGTCTTGTTGCCGGCGCCGCCGCTGGCGTTGAACAGGTCGCGGAAGTAGGAGCTGCTGGCCGCCAGCACGGCCCGGTGCGCCTTGAAGGCGTGGCCCTTGACCACCACCGACACGTCGCAGTAGAGCCCCTGCAGACGCTGCTCGTTCAGACACTCCAGGACGTTGTTGCCGAAATTGGGAATCGCCATCTGAAGGGTCTGAGCCATGACGCAATGGCCAGCACCACTACAGAAATCTGAAGAGGTGGAAGGGGGGGAAAAGAGGAACGAGGGAGACAAAAAGGGGTAAAGTTAGAGAGAGGTAAAGACTACCGAGACACTGAGGTTTACTGATACAAGTTGGGAGCTGTAAAACCCACCTCCCACTGGAATAAAACTGGACTTGAAAAAAAAAAACCGGAAACACACAGCTCTACATCATGGCTTCTATACCATGTCAGCAGAGGAAACAATGAGGCATTTTAGCACCAAATGAAAACCACATTCACTCCATGACCTTTCTCCGACTCCTCCACAGCACATGGTTTTCAATTAGACTGCTAGGCTCTTTTCCCACACATCCACTTTCTTTAAATTACATCTTGAGCAGGTACCATTTGTCTCTCTCTCTCTGACACTGCCACACACACACACACACACACACACACACACACAATGGGGAAAGCATAAGGCCAAGCCCCAGCCGCTGATCTTAATGTGACGAAAGGGCCTTGTGTCTGCTCCACATGTGAGGGAGGTAAATCAGACAAGAAGTGCTGCGAGTTCGCCACTGCAAAGGGGAGGGGGAGGGGGGGGGGGGCAGGTCTTTAGAGGACAGCGTGGGCAAGCAGAGCTGTGTTTAGTTAGCATGACACGGTGCGAAATACCACCTTCATATGGCGCCATGTTTTTTTTTTTTTCTTTCTCTAGCACAGTACACCCACAGCCACTGCAAACGGCTGGCTGACAGAGGCTAGGCTAAAGATAACGCTGGCCTATAGTTTCCTGTGTTTAAATTACGAATAGGTCATCTGTGTACTGCTGTAGTAAACACAGATGGCTCTGACTTTTAAGGTTGCGTGTCTCTGAATACTGCATACAAGTGCCTCAACCTCTTAGGCCAGCAAGACAACAGTGCCCCTCTCTTACAATTGGGAGAAGTTAAGAAAGATGGTCTCTTAAAAGTAAAGTTTGCATGTTTGGCTAAAGGCCCTCCTTGACAAACAACAGCAGCCCCCTGACAAGACCATTGGCTAAGACAAACCAAACGTCTCTTGACAGCTTGTGTAATTTCTGAGAGTCCCAGCTTTTGTTTTAGTAAGGCTCAAGAAGCTGTGCATTTAACCACACGGATTCCCTGCAAACAGATACGATAACAGAAATAGTTTATGGTAATGGTCAGCCGAGCAGATAGAGAAGGCCATTTCCCTCTCTCACAGACACATGCACTATGCCAGACACTCAAAAGCAGAGCTGAAGAGGATGGGCTCATAGCACATTCTACATTGAAACAACCTGCTTTATTGTTATCAAAATAAGGAGATTACAATCATTAAAAAAAAAAAAATAGCTGAGAGGGAGTTGTGAACAAAACCAAAACTAAAAAAAACTCAACATATTTATCAACTTCTTTCATTAGATGCCTTAAAATACCTTTCCAATTTCCGTTTGGATCATGATAAACAAACAATCAGCGTTGTTGAACTAAGCTAAAAAGATAAATTGTGCTGGATTAGCGTTTAGTAAGTAGCTATAAACTGATTTAAAATATAGATAGATAAATATTTACAGACATATGTATTTTATCTAATTTCCTAATCTGTTTTATACAACATTTGGAATTTCAGACACACTAATTACAGCGCTCAGATTTATGGGTAACGTGACGTTGACTGAAATATTTAAGGATTCACTGCCTAAATTGAACGTTTACCACTAGGGCGACTGTTTTCTTTAAAATAAAACCTCGAAATAAGATTTGCAATGCCTACAACGTGTATGCAAACCTCCTGGTTGATGCAAACAGGCGTTGCGTTAGATAAGACTGCAGAAAAGGCTGAGTCTGTCGCGGTATCGGCTGGCCGTGCCCCGTTATATGTCAGTCAATCTGCCCGGTTGGAGTGCTCCACTGGCACGGGCCGGGGGGCGTCGAAAGATGGCAACTACTACAGAATGACCCGATATATGAGAAATGCAGCACCTAGGCGCAATCCACAACACCGACTAAATACATTTACGGGTTATTTAGCAAGCCGTTTACCTGCGACAATCAAAGGATGAAAACATTTAGTTTGGCAAGGAATGCACATCTGTCGCCTCTGCCCGGTCCTACTCAAAGTGCCGCTATGCTAGCTAACGTTCCCGTGCATTACATTCATGGGGCCTACTTAGCCGGGTATGCCCGCTTGTTGTAGCAAACGGGTTAGCATGGCAAGCGAGCTAAAATAAATCTGTGTTCACTCCGCACCCTCTGCACAATTCAGGAAGCTAAAAACACCAAATATATTTGGTGTACTGTAAAAAAAAAATAAAGTCGTACGCATCTATACCTGACAAACACGCAACCTGATTAAAATACCAACAGCGGTGAGCCCTAACAATACTTTTTAACATTCCGTTGAAGAAACATTTAACACAAAATGAAGAAATCATGCCCACCTTACTCTATTTTAGCTACCGACATCAACAGGTCATCCCGGGACAAATGCAGCAACTGGGGGCGAGCCAGACTAAACCAGCGCTGAGAGTAGGGGGGGTTGGAAGTCGCTCATCAAGACACCGTTTAACCACTTGTCGCCGGTATCTGACAAAAAGAAATAACCGAAAACTAAACAATCTTGATTAACATTCACAGTGGCGTGCCTAATGTCTTAGAGACAAACGTGAAAATGTAATTATTTTAGTTTTAAAAGATCCTAGGACCGGCGCTGAAACTGGAGAGCTGCCAATCACCCGCATGCAGCCATTACTGTAAGGTCGGTGAAGTGGTTAAAGTTTTGTTGGTGCCATTCTTATGAGCCCATCCCCCACCGCACACCTTCCCCCAAAACAATGCCCCGAGAAAACATCCCAAAACCGATTACATTTTCACCGCAACAAGAATTGCCTATCAGGACACCAATGTAATACAGACAACCTGAAATCCCCGCAGCCTTAAACGACCCCGTCTGTCTGGCCTTGAAGCCGACTCACCCCCTCGCTGGTAGCTGTTTCAAAGCGTTTCAATGGAGAAGTCGGGCGCGCTCCCTCTCTCGCTCCCCGTCTCGCTAGAAACAGCCATTCATTGTGAACACAGGACACACGCAGATCGCCGAGCTATCGAGGGCAAACACTCTCTCTGGGGAATGTGGAGCACAGAGACACCGATTGAATCAGCCCAAATCAGTCTCTCAATCGTCTCGTCATTAGCAACCTTAATCCCTGGGAGAGTACTGCAATGAGACATCAGTGAAATGTGTAGTTGCGCTGGGAAATGAATATTCCGAAATAGAGTGAGTCTGTTCATAGGCCTACCACCTAATCATCAGTAGAGGTAGTAGATTATTTAAATGTAAAGCTTTCATAGTTAAACAATGAACAACACCAACAATCAAGTTCAGCGGGTTCAAAATGTAGGCTCCTAGCATTTTTGAAAATAACACTGTAGCCTATTGTAGGCTACTGTGGTATTTTCAGACCATGTTAGAAATTACTACAGAGGTGACTATTTTGGACAGAATTGATTTAAACAAACAAAACCTGTATTGGATGGGTAGGCCTAGCCTATAGTAGGCTATTCTCATAATAATAAATACTACCTATAAATTATTGAATGTCAACTAGTTGAAGAACATTGTAAGATTGCCATTTGTCTTAATTTATCATTAGTGCAAAACTGAAGGCCTGGATAAATGTATTGGAAGGTTACCACCACCTGACCACACTGGTGTCCTTACATCACCTCAACCAGCCTGTAACATAAACATCTAAGTTCTTTCTTGCAGCCAAAGCGGCTTCCGTAGTTTATTTTTCAACGTCATTCAGATAACTTCCTGCTTTTTCAAACCAAATGTTTCTTCTCTTTTCTTTTCTTTTTCCTTAACGTGTAAAAATGTAAATGAAGGAAATCGATTTGGGAAAAGCTGTGCTACTTAGAGACGTATCATTTACTCGTTACTTCACGACAACTTGGCCGGAAACTATTATGTTTCGCAAGAAGAGAAAGTTTTCCTGTCATGGTCTAGTAGTGAGTTTACTGAAGCCCTAGTTAGATGGATGAAAAATAGGCTACATTTGACTCGAGTATGCTGTGGTGAAGCGCTGTTTGATTTAATAACTAATGCTAACATAATGAGTCCTTTTCCTGGCAACAGCTATATCAGCAGCCAACCAGCACTGAGAATGACGCTCTGTCCATGTTCAAACCAATCCGCAAGCTACGTGGACTTGGCCGTAGCTTCATATACATTTGCCTGCGTCGTTTGACGGTAGCAGGTAGAATGTACAATTTTCTACACAACAAGTTTATGCCATGTTTCTGTGATTAGATGATGATACACAGATCATATCTTCTCGGAAAATTGCAACACGTTCAGTTTGCGTTATAGCCCTAGCAACTTTGAACGGTGTCGACCAGCTGACATGATTTTACGAAAATCTATACACTAGGGACCTCTTGTGGCTGCCATTGGTAGACCTTCTTAATGTATTAGTGAATGGAAGAAAATGTTGAGAAAGCAAATACATATGGGCCATTTAGGCACTCATAGGCCTATAATTCCTAGAGGTGGAAAAGTCCAGCTTCAGAGAGTAAAAGTCCAACTACGTATTGGTTTTACCTGTGCACTTAACACAGGTGATCTCACCAATTAGCTGCTCTCCCTGGCTGAAGAGTAGGCCTAAGTGCTAATATTCAGCCGGTTGAAGTGAATGGTAATGGTTGGCACAGATGTGGTAGGACTTTTACTTTCTGAAGCTAGACTTTTCCACAGCTGAAAGTGATTTCACAGTGTAAAATGTATCCAATCCTTTTGTATCTTAATATATTTAATGTTATCAGTTTTATGTCTGGTGGTTTACCACAAAATCGACTTCAGGGAAGAAACAGGTTTTGCACAATGCAGTGACATATTTGAAACCTTGATCCACCGTACCTAGCTTTTTCGGTGATGTGCACATTGTGTGCTTGACAATGCTGGTTGCAAGATAAGCACTGGAACTGATCAGTGCAGGCTCCATTTCCTCATCATGGTGTAGGTTACAACCCATGAAGCCCACATACCAACACTATGATACATGTGACACATGCCTATAAGGGTTTCTGCTAGACCTGTGTGGTTTAGAGAGAGAGAGAGAGAGAGAGAGAGTGTGTGTGTGTGTGTGTGTGTGTGTGTGTGTGTGTGTGTGTGTATATCCAAACCAGTGTTATGCTGATAATAAGTCCTATGTGTGTATATATCCAAACCTGTTTCATGCTGATAATAAGTGTGCGTGTGTGTGTGTGTGTGTGTGTGTGTGTGTGTGTGTGTCTGTCTGTCACATGCTAATTTTGCTTCAAAGTAGGCTTAAGTACATCGATGCCAAAGCACCAACACTGACACACAAGTATAGAAATGGGAACAAAATCAGAGCCAGGGAAAGGTGGAATGTAGGGGGGGAAAGGCAGGCCTGGGAAAGGCAAGCCTGTACCGGCCTACCATGCACAGGCCAAGGGGGCCCGGAGCCCAAACAAACCTGTACTACTGTATGTAAGCCCCTTTGCCCACAGAGTTGACCCTGCCTGGAGAGACCCTAAAAGGCCCCTAGCAATAATCAAATCAAGTTTATCTATTTATAATGCATTTCATACATGGAGGTTATTCAATGTGCTTTACATAAACAAAAGCACTAATAGCAAATAAAAACATGGAAGGGCCCCAGTTAAAGAATAGTTTAAAAAGTAAAAATCATAATGAAAAACATAACACACAAGGTAAAATCATTTATGTATGTAACTAGAATAGCACTCAGAGAGCGTAAACCTCCGCCAAGCCAACACATAACTGCCTCCTGCATCTAGACGGTGATACGGATCCCTCCCAAATTGAATCATTTCTTCCTTGGGTCATTTCAGACCTTCTCAGACAATTTAATTGAAATCCATAACTTTTTGAGTTATCTTGTGAACAAACAGACAGACAAACAAACCAACAAACCCAGATGAAAACATAACCTCCTTGCGGCGTAGGTAATAAAGTACGATAAAAAAAGAAAACATAAAAGGCACAAGGTAGAATAATTGCAATTCTGAGAACAGTTTGGTCTTGTGTCTAGATTTAAGACTATAGGGGCCTTTTTGGGGCCTTTTTGATATCATCTGAAAGTTGGTTCCAGAGCTAAAAGCCTCTTCACCATGTGTAGTTTGAACATCAGGTTTTACTAACAGATTTTTCCCCGGAGACCTGAGGGTTTAAGGGTTTGTACTGCGCAGACATGTCATTTAGGCATTTAGGTCTTGCTTTACTGATTTCTAAACAACCAATGGTGCTTAAAGTCAATTCTGTGACTTACTGGAGGTCAGTGCAGGGACTTAAAGAAAAACTAGGGGTTTGTTTTAGCTTAATTACCTTAACTGAATAGCTTTGGAGTCATTGGAATGGTTAATGTCTTTTTTCGGGTTGAATGGTGGCCATCTCGCTTCCCCCTATAGCGCCTGTGAGCGGAAAAAACACCCTTGCAACTTTGGGCCGGCGGGCTGCTGGACTTAGAGACAGACAGTCTCACAGCCTCTCAATCATGCTCGCAATGTCACAAATTTACTGCACTACACACAAGTCAGGCACCTGCTAGGACAAGGTAGCGTTGGAGTTTTCAGACGTTCATCATGGCAGAGCCAGCGAAAAGAAGCAGATAGCAAGTAAACCGTTGTCGAAGGAACAGGGAAAGAGGTGACGTCCGACTGACTGAATATATGCGCTGAAGCTGTAGGGGGAGCTCTGCAGAGAAACCTGCCAGTGGAAATCAAGAAAACAGCAAAGAAATTGCCGAAACTGCGGATTAATGTGGTCAGTTCTTTAGTTTTTATGATAACTTTAGCTGCTGCGTTTTGTACCTGAGGCTGTTTGATAGTAATTTTAGGAATGCCTCCAACCCTACTGGAGATAAATGCATGAATGAGTTTTTATAAATCATGTTTTGAGATCAGCCCTCTAAGTTTGGCAATATTTTTGAGGTAATAAAGAGCTGATTTAGTTATTGCTTTCATGTGATGGTTGTAGATCAGTGTCAATTAATACACAATTAATACACATACAAGATTTTTAAAAGTATCCTTTGCTTTGAACCCTTTTGTGTCAAGGAGAGGGGCAACCCTAAGTCTTTCCTCGTTTGTACCAAATATAATCATGTTACGTTTTTTTTTATGGAAACATGGGCCCCAAACCTATATCATTATATTGCTTTACATAATAATGCTTATTAGAGTGCATGAAAATGCCCTCTACTTTTATCCGATATCTTCTTCTTATTTTTCTTCTAACGAATTTGTGCGTCTAATTCAGCCTCAACCGTTTAACGTAGAAACTTAATTCAAACTGTGTCGCGTACTTATGTGACTTCAGCTATGGATTTTTCAACTTTGTAACTTTTATACTTTTTTAACTATGAATTGAAAACTATTAAAAAATTCTCCATAGACTTAACATTGCGCCGCCATGTTGGATACCAACAACCAGCTACTTCACGGGCATGGTAGGCTAGTCCTTGGCTAACTAGCATAGCTATGACTAGCATTAGCTGCGCAGCCTCATAGTGAGTGAGTCTGAGGCTAACCAAAGCCCATTTGACACAACAGGGTCGTTTATGAGGGTTAATTCCGAAAGACTGAAACCTGAGTTCTGAGCTATAATTTAGCACACATAACCAGTTCATTGCAGGATTCTGGGAGCCAATCAGATTGTAGGATTCCAACAGCCAATCAGATTGCAGGATTCCAACAGCCAATCAGATTGCAGGATTCTGGGAGCCAATCAGATTGCAGGGTTCTGGGGGCCAATCAGATTGCAGGATTCCAACAGCCAATCAGATTGCAGGATTCTGGGAGCCAATCAGATTGCAGGATTCCAACAGCCAATCAGATTGCAGGATTCTGGGAGCCAATCAAATTGCAAGATTCTGGGGGCCAATCAGATTGCAGGATTCCAACAGCCAATCAGATTGCAGGATTCTGGGAGCCAATTAAATCGCAGGATTCTGGGAGCCAATCAAATTGCAGGATTCTGGGAGCCAATCAAATTGCAGGATCCTGGGGGCCAATCAGATTGCAGGATTCCAACAGCCAATCAGATTGCAGGATTCTGGGAGCCAATCAAATCGCAGGATTCTGGGAGCCAATCAAATTGCAGGATTCTGGGAGCCAATCAAATTGCAGAATTCTGGGGGCCAATCAGAAGCAGGATTCCAACAGCCAATCAAATTGCAGGATTCTGGGAGCCAATCAGATTGCAGGATTCTGGGGGCCAATCAGATTGCAGGATTCCAACAGCCAATCAGATTGCAGGATTCTGGGGGCCAATCAGATTGCAGGATTCCAACAGCCAATCAAATTGCAGGATTCTGTGAGCCAATCAGATTGCAGGATTCCAACAACCAATCAGATTGCGGGATTCTGGGAGCCAATCAAATTGCAGGATTCCAACAGCCAATCAGATTGCAGGATTCTGGGAGCCAATCAGATTGTAGGATTCTGGTAGCCAATCAGATTGCAGGATTCTGGGAGCCAATCAGATTGCAGGATTCCAACAGCCAATCAGATTGCAGGATTCTGGGAGCCAATCAAATTGCAAGATTCTGGGGGCCAATCAGATTGCAGGATTCCAACAGCCAATCAGATTGCAGGATTCTGGGAGCCAATCAAATCGCAGGATTCTGGGAGCCAATCAAATTGCAGGATCCTGGGGGCCAATCAGATTGCAGAATTCCAACAGCCAATCAGATTGCAGGATTCTGGGGGCCAATCAGATGCAGGATTCCAACAGCCAATCAAATTGCAGGATTCTGGGAGCCAATCAGATTGCAGGATTCTGGGGGCCAATCAGATTGCAGGATTCCAACAGCCAATCAGATTGCAGGATTCTGGGGGCCAATCAGATTGCAGGATTCCAACAGCCAATCAAATTGCAGGATTCTGGGAGCCAATCAGATTGCAGGATTCCAACAACCAATCAGATTGCGGGATTCTGGGAGCCAATAAAATTGCAGGATTCCAACAGCCAATCAGATTGCAGGATTCTGGGAGCCAATCAGATTGTAGGATTCTGGTAGCCAATCAGATTGCAGGATTCTGGGGGGCAATCAGATTGCAGGATTCCAACAGCCAATCAGATTGCAGGATTCTGGGAGCCAATCTAAATTGCAGGATTCTGGGAGCCAATCAGATATATAGATAGATATAGATATACCGTTTAACGTAGAAACTTAATTCAAACTACACTGCGTAGGTCTTACTTAGGTGACTTCAGCTATGTATTTTTCAACTTTGTAACTTTTATACTTTTTGAACAATTAAATAAAAACTATTAAAATGTCCCCATAGACTTAACATTGCGATTATGACATCACAATGGCAATTAGAATCCTATGCTAGAACTCTCTCTCCCTCAGGCTTTAAGCATACAATCTGGCTCTAATAAGACTACAGATCCCGTTCAACTGTTTCCTGTGCGTCCTGAGCAGAAATGTTTGCATTTTCATGCACTCGTAATTCCCTGGAATTACTTTCTCTAGTTTTATTTATGACACACCTTACATTTTCAACACATCACATGTACTAAAATTATGACTACTACATGCTACATGGTTATGGTTATGGTTATGGTTATGGTTATGGTTATTTAGCAGACGCCTTTGTCCAAAGCGACATACAAATAAATAACAATACAAATTAAATAACAGTGAACAATTACAAAAAGGGAGAATAGCAATATTATCAATAAACAATCAATTAAGCACTAACCTAATGAGAAATAAAACAATGAAATGAGAATTGCAATCAAATACGTCACGTCACTCAGTTAATTATAACAATAACTATAGTATGGTATGGCTAAATTTAAGGACAATAGCAGAATAAATGTCAAATTCTAACAATGGACAAATTATAATAAAACAATACTATTATACAAACCATAACACATAACAAACGCTCAAAAGACTAAGTGCATATTAAACAAATATGCCTTAAGACCCCTTTTGAAAGATCCAAAACTGTTGCTGGAACGGAGAGCACTGGGCAACTCATTCCACCAACACGGAACCACTGAAGAATAGGATCTACAGTTTGACCTAGCATGAATGGTTTGTCGACATAACAGACGCTCCTCAGAAGATCGCAATGGGCGGTTGGGAATGTACATCTTGATCAAAGAACTGAAGTAGCTAGGAGCAGATCCAGTCAGTGTCCTATAGGCCAGAGTGAGAGATTTAAATTTAATTCTGGCTACTATAGGGAGCCAGTGGAGAGTAACTAGGAGAGGGGTTACATGTGTCCTCTTTGGCTGATTGAAGACCAGTCGTGCTGCAGCATTCTGAATCAACTGTAGTGGTCTTAATACGCAAGCAGGTAGGCCAGCTAACAGGGAATTGCAGTAGTCCAGCTTGGAGATAACCATTGCCTGTACAAGAAGCTGAGTGGAATCTTGTGTCAGATAAGGTCTGATCTTCCTAATGTTGTACAGGGTGTACCGACATGACTTTGCAATTGAGGCAACATGCTCAGAGAAAGTAAGTTGGTCATCAACTGACACCCAAGTTACGTGCCGATCTAGTTGGAGTCAATGAGGATGAATCAAGCTGGATGTTCATCTGTTGGGGAATGGCTGTTTTTGCTGGAAACACCAAGAGCTCAGTTTTTGAAAGATTAAGCTGAAGGTGCTGATCCTTCATCCAGATTGAAATATCCTTCAGGCATGCAGAGATCCGATGGGAAACACTAGAGTCCTCAGGTGGGAAGGATAGGAAAAGTTGAGTGTCGTCCGCATAGCAATGATATTCAAATCCATGAGAGCGAATAATCCTACCTAAAGAAGTGGTGTAAATAGAGAAAAGGAGGGGCCCTAATACTGATCCTTGAGGGACTCCTGTAGTGAGGTCATGAGACTTTGATATCTGTCCCTGCCAAGACACGCTGAAAGAACGCCCTTTAAGGTAAGATTTGAACCAGTCAAGAGCTTTCCCAGAAATTTCTAGTGTAGAAAGGAGAATGTCATGGTTAACCGTATCAAAGGCTATATGTTTCGTACAGTAAATTGGGTCTTTGAATGTCGTACACAGCATCAGATTCCTTGTAGGTCCATATGTATTGTGCTGAAAGAAGGGATTCACTATCTAATTCAGATGATGGTTTCTGAGGGCAGTGATACAGTAAATGTGGTTCATAGGTCAATATAGACATAGGGCTCCTTCTAAGATAATGAAAATATAATGATTTGTGGTATGTAGTCACAGGTACGTCAAGGACAGTTTGAGTATAAATAGATTACTGTGTATTCAATATCTGCCAATCCATCCTCCGTATTGCATCTTTACACAATTAAGCAAACAGGCAAAGTGCAACTAACGGAAGAGGCCCCAATGTGTGTGTGTGTATGTGTCTGTGTGTGTGTGTGTGTGTGTGTGTGTGTGTGTGTGTATGTGTTAAAGGTGTAGTCAATGATCGTAACCGATTTCAAGCCCACAACATATTTTGTCACTTTCAGCCATCACGTCCTCGTAGCTGCCACATTCCTTGAGTACACTGTAAAAAAACAAAAAAACAAAAGTGGGGGCAGCTTGTTCCCCAAACAAAAATGAAGCTCTTTGTGTGTGTCTGGGAATACTGAAGGGAGGGGTGAGCTACCTCTCTGCTGTGTCTTGTTTTTCTCTTGGTTAAAATATAGGCTATATGTTGTTTTGGACAGCACCATGCTATTAATAATACATTTAAACATAAACGCAACAAAGGCGACTTTCTATGCTGTCTGCCCCTTTAAGTCTAGGATGTCACATTTCATTTGTATGTATGTATTTTTGTATGTAATATTTTTTTAAATCAGGAATCCAGGTCCAGATGCAGAGAATACATCTTCTGCTGTCTCTTTAAGAGAAAGGGGTTTCCTTGGCCACCCAGGGAATCCTGGATGATCTCACGGCAGTCTTTGCCAGTAAGGCCTCGTTCTGATGGAGCGAGGAGGAGAGAATGTGCAGCATTCAAAACAGTAAAAAAGTGAATGAGCAATACCTGCCTGCTTTCAGATGGATCTGGCCCTATATTATTTGCGGACACCTTGTGCCTTGCTCTGACATCCCAGCATGTTTACACTTCTCAGTGAGTGTGGGTGCTGCTGTAATTATTATTGTATCTTACACGTTCCTCTCTACTCTCTGGGTAAACAATGAAGCAGCAAACACAGCACTTTGTGCAGTTCTAAATACAGTAGTATCCCATCAATGGCACTACCATGGTCCTGTGCTTATGTTGTGTAATCATTTATCTCACTAGGGGGCGCTCTTACCCTTTAGCCCTCATGTTCTTCGGCCCATGGAGGTTTTCACTATAAACACTAAACTCCACTCACTGAACCAAATCCTCAGTTACCTGAACACATTTCTTGAATCAATACTCCATTTGGCAAAACCTTAAACAGTTTTTTTTTTACATAAAACAATATGTTATAGGTTTAACACAACCACTCAAAATTGATCACACTCATATCAAATGATGTGGCACAACCAATATAAGCTAAAAAGGTTGCTGAACAGTGCAGATATCAACAAATAGACATAAATATATCTGTGAGGCTTTCAGAGTACATTGTAGGCTGTAGACTGCAAGTTACTTCTCATTTACAGTACTGAAATGCCCGTCTTTTCTGATATTCAGTTCTTCCACCTCAAAACTGTTAACACGAAACCCCCATTCTCAATATATTATGCTTACTGGATTTACATGAAATATTGAATTCACTAATTTATGAAATCTTTTTGCTTTTTTTTAATGCAAATTACAATGAAACATTCTCTGCCCTGGACCATTTGTTCATTTTGACTGCGTTGTGAGATGATCTGTAAACAGTTTTCAACACAGGTGCAATTATTTTTGAGGCGATTGTTCAGTATTGCAGAGGTTGCCAAAGGTTTTAGAATGTAGTTTGAGATTTGTGATTTGTGTTTATAGTTTTGATAAATGGGTGACAGGTTTCAAAAATGTGCTTTAGCTATCGTGAGAAACTGTAAAGTGCTATATTCTCCTTTTTTCTGCTGTAGAGAGAGCGTCTGCTGACTGACATCTGCTGAGTGTCATTGAATCATTAGAAGATAAAGTAACATGGTGCAGTGTTAGGGTTAGGGATTTGGTTTATTTTCAACATACTGTACCCATTTAATGCTAAGGGGCTACCCATTTTATGAAAGAGATCATGCCCTTATCTGCTACAACGTTACACAATACCAAGCATTCCATGCGTGCATCAGCAATGTCAGAGACTCCATTGTTTTTAACGTAAAAGAGCTACATTGTGTTGCTAGAATTGTTCAGTCATTACAGCATAGCTCACAGAATCATATGTGGCTGAAGCCATGCTCACATTATTTATTATGTCAGTAATCCAGGCTCATAGTTCAGTTACACAGTCCAGAAACACTCTACTAAACCGCAGATCGCATGACCCCATCAGAACACTTAAATGCCTCTTTCAAAATCCTGCATGCATTATAACAGAATGAAGTGAATCGTGTTACACTCTTTTGGCTTTTGCACCCCCCATTGGCCATGGAGTGGCAGTGCAACAGCCTTTAGGTTATGCAACATTTGCCCATTTACTCTTGTGGCAGGTATTCACCGTGTTCTTCTTGTGCTTGCTTTTATATTCATCAATTTCATAAGCAAAATGTATGCCTGTCCAGAGTGTGTGTGTGTGTGTGTGTGTGTGTGAGAGAGAGAGAGAGAGAGAGAGAGAGAGAGAGAGAGAGATAGAAGCAAACAGGTGCACTAGACAGATCACTAGACAGACACCAAGGACGACATATAGATTTCTTATAAACGGCTAGATATGGTTACAGTTAACTGTAATTTATTTTTCTCAAATTGATAATTGTATTAACACATTTTATTTAGCCTAGATTTCAACATACTTCAACATACTATTTCAACATTTTTACACACATTATTCATGCAACATTGCGTTGCAAGTAACAACTATATTTCATACAATGTATGAGATTTACACGGAGGGTATACTTGGCTGCATTAGTCAGCAGGTGGCAGTGTAACCCTTGTTACTGTGAAGAGAGAGCCAACAAAATAAACCTAGTATTTTGTAGCACAATGAATTTGAATGCAATAGGTTTGACCAAAAGTGAAATGAAAATAAAATGAATTACAAAATGCCTACATAAATGAGATAACAATAGTTGTCATCATAATTTGTTATCATTACGCTTCTAATTTGCTTAATGCATGCTTTGTAACTTTGACCATTTACTGTTTAGCTATTGTAATGTGCATCATCTGTAAATCGCTTTGGACAAAAGTGTCTGCTAAATTCAATGGCTATAACCACTACATTAAGAAAGAATATGAGTAAAACTCGAATTTGATGACAGTGGGCAATCCCACAACTATCCTGTTGTGTGTTTTACACCAAAGCACAGCACATTTCCTGCATTATCTAAAATGCACATGGATAATAAATAGAACATGCTCATAGAACATAAAAATGCTCCATAATACATAATGGAATGGCAGATGTGTGTGCATTTAATGGCAGCTGGCAGGAAACAATTCCAGCAGCATTCAGTTCTGCAGGATCAGCCTGTGACTGAAGGTGCGCACCAGGCCAGAAAATGGTTGATTGAAATAAATAAATAAATAAATGGATAAATAAAAACAGCAGACATTTGTACACAATTGGTTGCATGGATGTACTGAAGCATTTGCTGTTTGTTCGAAGCGATGAAAATTGCTTTTATGATGTATGTATATGAGTGAGTAGATGATATGGAGTTTGAACAAGTAGTTTTGCTAATTTCAATTCTGATCTGAGAAATGCATAAAAACGAGAAAAACTGTGATTTATTTGCTTTGCTGATTAGATCATAAACATGTTACATGTTCCAAATGTAAAGCACTTTGAGCTGCATTCTGTGTATGAAATGTGTTATACAAATACAGCTTATCATTATTATTATTATTATTATTATTATTTATTCTGTTGTTGTCTGCTGCGCACACACCTCTCCCCAGCACACCAGACCAAATAATAGAGCATTGGCCACCACTTTCATGGAAGGTGCACAGAAAGGGTTTACTGATTTTAACAGAGCACAGCCCATTTAACACATAGTTTCATCTGCATGACCTACTGGTTGGGGTTTCGAGCTTGTAACCGGAGGATTGCCGGTTCGATCCCTGACCAGTCCATGACTGAAGTGCCCTTGAGCAAGGCACCTACAGTAACCCCTCACTGTTCCCCGAGTACCCCCGAGTACCGCTGTATGAATGCAGCTCACTGCTCCAGGCTACTGTATGCTTCACCTCACTGTGTATGTGCTGTGTGTGTTCACTAAGTCATGGATGGTATATACAGAGACTAAATTCCTTGTATACGCAAGTATAAATGGCCAATACGCCTGATTTTATTTTATTTTATTTGATGTGCATCGATTCTCTGTGGTAGGCCTATGTATGAGAGCATCATGCAATAGGCTGAAATGCAAACTGCAGAGGATCTCGAGTAAGATCTGGCCCTGGGCCTGATGGAAGTGAGGAGCAGTCCCTCCAGAGAATATGTAAAGAGAAGGCTTGTAATCATTGGGGTCAGTGGGGTGTCACTTTTTGGGGACAGGGAATCAAACAAGATGTTGTCGGATCGTCTGTAGCCACAGGCTCCGACTGAATATGTGTGTGAAGGCTTCACACAGCTGGTTTAAGCAGGTCTTAAACAATATATTCCATCAGGTTCAGATCAATATTACTTATGTTTCCATATTATTCCTTATGTGTCTGAATCACAACTTAACCCTTGTGACAGCACAGACACAGCACATTGTCTGTTTTGCACAGAAAACTAACGCTAGCCTAGTAGAATGCCACACCAACTTTACTGTGTTTTTGTGTTAATCACACAGTGTGCTTTTGTTCTTTCTCTGTTAGAGGTGGCAGGTTATTATAGACCATTGTAGTAGGTAGTTCAAATCTCAAATGGAAAAGCCTCAAATCTCAATAGAAAAGCCTCATATGGTAGATGAGGTTGAACAAAAGGATACCCTGTTTTTACATGCTGTTTACTATTACTACTACTATTATTATTATCAATATACAGCAAGGGTTGGGTGATTATTAGAGTGATGTGATTTGACTAGGTATCACTCCTGAATAGATCTCTTGCAACTGTAAACAATACAGTCCAGAATACTTTGTATGCAGGAATCTCAACACCATAATCATTTTGTTACTGCAAGTAAGTAAGTATGCATTTGGTTTAGTGCGCTTTCTAGCAACCAAGGCACTCAACGTTCAAGGTCTCATACACCAATATGCAAATCACTGCATGCCCTGTACTTTCTGATAACCAACCCAACCCAGATTAGGGAGTGGTCAAAGACGGAGACTGAAAGCTGATCTGGCTTCAGTGAGCAGCTCAATGCGGGTGGATGCACAACGTTTGATAACGCGTTGAGAAAAAAGCTCCTGAAAGGCCCTCAAAGCAGAAGTGAAACCCTCTCACAGAGCACCATCTGGCCCAGAGGGGCTGAGAAATGCGTCTGAGTCTCGAACACCTGGGCAGAAACACTGGGTCTTCTTTGCAGGGCTGACCACAATTTGCATCTGACAAACGAGGCGGTTATGCAACCGGCTCCATGTCTCTTCCTTCCCTAAAACTGGTGCCCACTGAGGCCTGGACATCGGTCACTTCATCAGCTCTTGCATTGAAATCACAGTATGTTAAACAATAGTTTATCATTATCATTATTAGTAGTAACAAGAGGAGGAGGAGAACATATATTAATATTGAAAAACTATTGATAAATAACTATTAATGGTATTATTAACATAAAGAGTTTCATTTGTGTATGTACTAATAATGTACAAAATTAGATTGATAAGATAGATGGATTGATCTCCTGTGGAAATTGTGGCTTTTTCAAATAATGCTTCACAAGAATTCAGGTGTAGAAGTAATGTTTTATTCTACCAATAAAACAAGACATACAGTAAGCAGAACTGAAATATTTATAAACAGCTGTTAAATCTGTACAATATTCTTGGAGATGTCTTTATTTGATTTATATATATATAAATATATGAAATGATATATCATTTAACAAGTAATAATGTTACATCTATCTAGTTCTTGATTGATTCTTCTATAATCAAGTGAGCCCTAAAAGACAGTAACAAACAAAAAAGTAAATGGATAATGCTTTTAAAATACAAACGATCTTCAGCAGAAAACATGTAACCAATTCAATTCAATTTGCAAAGGAAATGTGTAAAGGCAGCTAATTATCGTTCCATCCTTGCGCGCCAGTTGGTAGGAGACGGCGCTCTAGGGTGAAGCTGTTCATTTCATTTCACCTGAAAAGGGAGAGGGCAGCAATGTGACTCTCACAAGGACAACGGCAACTGAAATGACTGATCTGTAGCAACAATAACACTGTCTTAATGCTATATGAATGCTCCCAAGACTCTTAAAACAAACAAGATGCTGCCATTTCAGTCCATCTGCCAGTCCTGGAAATGATTATGAAACACTGATGAAGGAAGGTGTCTATCTTAAAACTCCTCTTAAAAATGCTCATGACGGCTGATCTCTTTATGATGTTTTTGTTACTATGGACCATGGTTCATGTTGTGCCATGAAGGAGAGCCTTTATGGATCCCAGATACAGCAATACACACAATTGACTGACCGCAGGGCATTTCAACTGTGTATGTGAGCCATGTGTCGACTCTGGACATATGATGTGCTCCTCACCTTAATCAGAGTGACAAGACAGCTGTAGAGGAGGCAGAAGAGGAATAGGAAGAGGAAGGCCCAGGCCATGTTCATCGTTTCTCCAACAGTGTCCTCAGGAACAGCATCCGCCATGTTGTCGTCAATAAACAGAACTTCTTCCTTCGGCTCTGGTTTAATAACATGGTTAAATGGGCAAAGACAAAATATTGTTGGTAAATAGCAAATGATGATTCTTGTCATAATAAATAATTAACATATTTTTAGACGGATTTCCAAGTCAAAACATGGAGAGTGTGTGTGTGTGTGTGTGTGAGTATGTCGGTGAACTTGTTGTACAGAGGTATGAGACAAGAAAACATGCTTCCTAAGAGTAAATATTTAAGGCATTTTAAATGATTTTTAAGTCTGCTTATAGTGAGAGTTCATATTGGCACCTGGTTTGGAAGTGCTAACAGACAATGATCTTGTGATGTGAGTGACGTTGCAGGTGAACTTCACCCGACTGTCCCAGTCGCCGGAAGACAGGTTGAGGTGGCTGTGGACGCTGAACTTCCCGTCGGGTCCTTTGGACGGCTGAGTGGTTCGTTGGTCTGCGGTCTCCATGCTGACGTCGTTTTTTAGCCAGGTGACGCTGATGGACTCGGGGCTGTAGCCAAACACCAGGCACACCAGCTCGGACAAGCCCTTCAGCAAGGTGACCGTAGGCTTGGAGAGTTCCACCGAGGCTGAGGAAGAGATTCAAGTATGGAGGAAGAGACACAGAAGACGGAGAGAGAGAAGGAGAGAGGGAGACAGAGGAATAAGTTAGCCAGGGAAGAGGACAGATATAAATACAACCTGCATAACAGCCCTTAGCAAAAAGGAGTTCATGGAGGTGTTGGAAATATACTAATGATTTACTTATTCTGAACTAAGTACCGTACGTAGCTTACTTTTTGAGTACAATTGACAGAAAACTGATTTATACTTGGTTTATACTGAAGTACAGTACAAGTTTAAGTATATCCAACCTAGGTTTACTTGATAAAATTCACTTTAAGTATACCTTTTTGGTAAGGGAGGTAACATGACACTCAGACAGACATACTTTACAGCTACATTTTATAAACAGATTTGAAACTCCTGAAGCTGAAGCTACCTGAAATGCATATAACTTATGAAAAGTTTGGATAGTCAAGAAACCAGACTATTGGTCAGGTCCACAGAGAATCTACCAATATTTGGTAAGCCTCTTGCATAACTCTGTCTGATCACTTCACTTCTGAAATGAGCTCACAATGTCACTGAGATGCACGCCTACCAAACAGCTTTTCCACAGTGGCAGAGGTGGGCTCAGCGGAAGACTCGTGTCTGACCACACAAGTGTAAGCGCCCTCGCGCCGCTCCTGCGATGGCGACAGCGGAAGACTGCTGGACGTGGCGTACGTTCCGGCTTCGGTGCTGCTGCTCACAGGGCCGTTGGTGTACCGCGAGGCGGGCACCTGTGTGCCGTTGACCTCCCAGTGGACGAGCACCTCGGCCGGCGAGAAGCCGGTGACCACGCACAGCAGGCCGAAGCCATTGGAGTGGACGAGTTCGGCATCGGAGGGCCTCACAATCTTCACCGTTGGCCGGCGCATGTCTGAGGAGGATGTCCAGTTAGCGTAACTGTTATGGCAAATTTAACACTGTACGTATAGGTTTGACAATGTGTATTGGAAAGTGGATGGCTTTTCCTCTAGTGTTCAGATTGTCCACAAAAGTATAGGTAGAACAGTGTTTTATGTATGTAGTATGTAGTGTGTGTGTGTGTGTGTGTGTGTGTGAATGCGTGCATGTGCATTTTAGTATCAAAATTCTTCTAAACTTTATTCTTCATAACTTTACACACAGTAAGCATGAACAATCAGACTGGTTGGTTGGTGACTGACCTTTTGCTTTTGAGATGTGTCTCACCAGTGCACTGGGGTCACAAGCCCTCCTGACTTCACACGAGACGTCCTTGTGGCCATGCCACGAACTGGCCGGCAGGTTCAACACGCTGCGCACACTCTGGGTCCCATTCTTGTTTTCAGGCAGATCCTGTCTCATGACCCCGTCGGAGGTGACCACCCCACCGACCCTCCAAACGATGGGCAGGCCTGAGATGTTGAACCCGACCACCAGGCAAGTGAGCGGCACACTGCTGCTGGCCGTGCGGTTCAGGGGGGGTCCCATGATGTAAACCTCTGCACGCACAGAGTGTGGGGACACTGAGGGGGGCAAAAGACAAGAAACCACAGAGCAGGGTTAAAGGGAAACATGAAAGAATACCTAGAATATATAACAGCAGAATGTGAAGAAACAACCATTTTGATGTAGATGGGGGCCGACCAACCACCCAACTGACAGTCCGTCTCATTGGCTCATTTTCACCTTAGATATAAATAAGTGTGTGTGTGTATAAGATTTCACAGGATCAAGAGAGGAAAGCAATAACTGTCCATATGTAACCCTAAATCTTAAAAAAAAATGTGTTTATGAACATAGTAGGGTGGGGAGGCCACTATTTTTTTGTATTACAGTGTCACAAGTAATGATGAAGGCACCAAAACATTAACTTAAAACTTCAGACAAGATATACCAAGTCTATGGCAGAGGAATTTACACAGTGATGGGGAACGATACAGTCTTTCACAATTTGATGTTATTAATTGTTGTGTATAACAACACAGCATATCCCTAGATGTATTGTATACATTTAGCATTGACTTCATGACATTAAGTTAGAGGCCAAGTCATTTGCACTGACCAATGACTGGATTACTCAGGGAACAGTGTGCAAATGATACATAGTTTGCATGAATCTCTTATGTCTGGCATGTGCGCTTCGAAGCCTCCAACCTCAGTAGCATGCAAAGCACCTCTACAGTCCCAAGGGTTTGACTGCTTTACATTCTGAGAGCGAAAAACTCAACTGACACACAATATTACACACACATCTGTAAAGTGAATGACGGGCTTCTAAATATCATGCATACTGTATAGCGTATACATGTAATGTTAAGTATGCTTTCATTCACATATCGAGTTGATAAGATGCTGTCCATTACATGATAGATAAATAGTCACCCAATTTCCATCTTATTGTCATGTTCACTTTTTTGTATGCAATATTGGTGTGTTATTGTAAAGCAACTTCAATTGCATCTCTGCACGAATGGCACAATATACAGACCGACTGATTGATTGATTGATTGATTGATTGATTGATTGATTGATTGATTGACAATAAAAAACCCATAATGAATGAAACTCACTGCATTACCTGAGCAGATACTTATGTCTCTGATTGTTTTGCTTGCGTGATTTTGGTTGTGGTCTTCCACCTCGCAGGGAAACGTTGTGCCTTTGTACCACTCTGTGTGTGGGACATTGATCTCGCTGGTGACAGTGAGGCGACCGGTGTCTTCCATGGAAACCTTGCTGTTCTCGGTCAGGTTGGGGACGTTCCATTTCACCTGCGGCTTGAAGCCTGACGCGACGCACACCAGCTTCATAGAGCTGAACCCAGGGGCCAGGAACAACTCCAGAGTTGGCGGAGCTTGAAAAACATCACATACATCACTTTGTTTAATGTTTTCTTCTAACTACTGTAAGTCAGTATAATGTTCGAAACCCTGCACAGCATTGCAGTGTGAGTGAAGTCGGAATATGTCGCCTACCAAAAAGATTTCCTGTGTCACCGGAGGTCTTTGTGCTCTTTGCTAAGTTATGAACGACTTTACATGCAAAGGTTTTGTTGGCGCTTCTCTGGTCTTGGGGAATGGTGAACCGTACAGCGGTCAGGCTATGCTGGTCTCCCTGGATGGGGATGTTAACATACTCAGACATTGGGAGATCTTTCCCATTAGCCTGGAGGGTCACCAAGACCTCATGGGAAGACACGTCTCCTAGGAGACACTCCAGCACCGCCCCGTTATCTTTCTGCCAGTCCTCTAGGGGTCTTCTGATGGTCACTGTTGGGTTTTCCTCACCTGTCCAGAGAAAGGAGAGAGAGAGAGAGTGAGAGAGAGAGAGAGAGAGAGAAAGAAAGAGATAGAGAGAGTTAATGAAATGCTGTTGTTTAAATACTATCTATCTATATTATTTTTCATTGTGACAAATGATAATACCCCTAGACAGTATTATATGTTACTTTTGTGGTACTTAATATATTAATGTCTGTAAAGCATTATCTGATTTGATTTGAAAGAAGCGGCGGGGGGGGGGGGGGGGGGGGGGGGTTGTTGGAGGTTGGAGGAGTTTTAGTAACAATGTCTATCGATGTAGTGAAGGCCTTTCCAACCTGGCAGGGTTATGGCTGCCTCAGTTGGGTAGCATGGGTGCTCCACTTTGCACTTGACCTCCTGCGGGCTCTTCCACAAGCTCACGGTGAGCGTGAGGTTGCTGGTGAGCCTGCCGCCAGACTCGCTCCTCTCATTGATGCCCGATGTCTCCTGTTTGTCGTTCACCCACCAGGACACTCGGCTGCCGGTTGTGGCCGCGACTTTGCAGGTCACGACGACCTCGTCGGACGTGGCAATGTCTCGGACACGTGGTCTCTCCAGCTGGACGCGTGGAGCCAGGAAGTGACCGTCTGCAGGTCGGCCAAAGGCAGAAGGAAAACAACAATCCCTGCCTCAGTTCATACAACAACCATATGATATGAAAATCTTACCAGTCCTATCAGTTCAAGTCTGAGGTTTACGGCTACTGACAACCGATGGTTTGGTTCTCAACCTTTTTTGGACAAACGCCCCCTAACCTCTTGATGATCCTCTTAACGCCCCCCCGCCCCCCCCCCCCCCCCCAAAAAAAATCACTAAATATTACAGGCAAAAAAAGTGTCGCTGATACCAGAGTTTTGGTAAAAAAAATAAATAAAAAAAAAAGTGAAACAGAAGTTTCTTATGAGTAATGAAACCTATGTTGTAGAAAAGGAATTAAGTAACCCTCCCCCCATAATATATGATCATAATGATCATCCTTACCACAATTATTGTTATGCTATTTTGCATGCACTTCAAAACAGTCAACATTGCTAACATTGTTCACAAAATGTTATGAAAAGTTATTGAAAACATATGCACATCAGTGGACTGTTTTACTGATGTAAAATATAATTACAAGTTTCATTGCTTTTGCATGGTTGCATAATGATTGCATGGAAAAATACTTCTCAAAACAACAGCAATTATATGGGTGCCATTGTTTTTGGATGTTTACCTCATGCAAGCATCATACACTGGTAGGCAAATGGAAAAAATGGACATGTCTTTTTAATAACCTTATTTTTTTAATGTAAGGATTCAGGAAACACAACACCAACTTTTTGTATGGTAGGCTAAGTGACCGAGCAGATAGGCATAAATTACTGACTTGGAGTTACAGTAAACAGGAAGATATGCTTCAATAGCTTTTGGCCATGTTATATTCAAATTTGGCAAAACAATACTCAATATTCGACTGTATTATAGTCTCTGCTATGTTATGGACGTTGGAAGAATCCACGTCGTTCTATTAAATGTTGTTACATAATTAAATAGCCTTCCAACCGGTTGCAGAGGAGATTTGCTACCAATAACGTTCTTATCGAGTAGTTTCAGTTTCTCTCGCCTAAACGCGCACATGCATGCATTGAATGCACGCCCATAACACCACTTAATTGCATGCCTGTATGTTTGAAGACGCCAAACTAGCGAGTAGCCTATTTCCTGATTACAGAAATGTTGTTTTCTTTTTCTGTCGGTCCACGATTGCTTCATCAGTTGCAAATCAGACAAAGCGCCGGGAATAATTTCACTATGTGGACCGTAGGCCTGCAGTGTTCACGTTGCGGCCGGTGCCGGTCTGCGGCCCATAGTTTGAGAACTAGTACCATGTAGCATTGACATCAATTCAATCATTTGCACAAAGACATCGTTTTAATCAAAATTCAAATATACACTATGTGTAGTCACTGTCAGAGGCTTAAAAGTTGAGATGAATAACAGTGATTCACGGCCCCCATTTGTGCCCGAGCGCCCCCCTCTATGCTGCCTCGTCCACAGCGCCCCCCAACAATGTCCGAACGCCCCCTGGGGGGCGGTACCGCCCCCGTTGAGAAACCCTACATGTAGACATCTGTGTGATCATGACAGTTTTATGATGAATAGTCAATAAATAAAGAAATGTCAATTTCATCTGAGAACACATTAGTTTAAGTACTAAAACACAATGTATTTGTTACACCCTCTTGTACACAAGCACTCACCTTCACACACTTGGATGCTTTTTTCAACCCAATCATAAATGCCCGGCCCTTTTGGCTTCATCCTACAGGTGTAGTTGCTGCTTTTGCTCCACAAGGTGGTGTCAAACTCCAGTTGACTGATCTGGCCAAGTGGTTTGGGGGCAGCCTGGGCCTTGCCATCTACGATCCATTCCACAACCAACTCCTTCATATCGGCGCCGTCAGCAGCACACAGTAGCTGGGCCTTGGAGCCACTATCCTTTCCCGTCCACAGTGGAGGTTGAAGAACAACACTGGGCTGGTCTTGGGTACAAATATTGAACAATAATGGTTTTCTGCTAACAGCCATCTAAGCAGCAAGACACTATCAGATGGGGAAACCTATGCCTAGAGTACCGTTTCTCTGGACTGCATGGTTTCTATAAATACAATGTTTTATGGCAATTTTATGGCAATTCTATCATACACACAAAGTGCACCTGTGAGAGTGTCTATCTATAATGGTAAAACACATATCCCAAGACTAGTACATGACATTCATCATATTTACAATTGTCATTTATTACTAAGAACATGAGGAGTAGAACAACAGAGTCAATGCATGGCGATGAGGTCAGGCCTTAATGAGTTCAGCTCACAGCAGGTGTTAGGACCAGGCCAAACCCAGGGCTTAAAAAAAGCTCCTGAAAGGCCCTCAAAGCAGAAGTGAAAGCCTCTCTCAGAGCACCATCTGGCCCAGAGGGGCTGAGAAATGCGTCTGAGTCTCGAACACCTGGGCAGAAACACTGGGTCCTCTACAGGGCTGACCGCAATTTGCATCTGACAAACAGAACGGTTATGCAACCGGCTCCATGTTCCTTCCTTCCCTAAAACTGGTGCCCACTGAGGCAGAAGACTAAACCTCACATGCACCTGATCATGATGGACAGTTTTGCAGTGTAGGGGTAGTTATGTAGTTTAGGGGGTGCACGCACACACACACACACACACACACACACACTTGGAGCACAACACACTTGGAGCGAGTACACACACACACCAGGAGCACACACCCTAGATCAAGTTGTTGGGGTGTTAAGTGCCTTGCTCAAGGGCTCCTAATCCATGTTGATGTTCATTTTGGGGTCCACATTGAGAGCCTTTTAAAAACAATTAGACCCAAGTTTGGCTTTTATTTTAGATTAAATAAAGGTGTTTAATATGTGTTCCTTATTTGGCAAGGAAAAAGTTGGTACAAAGCACATTTATATCAGTGTTAAATTATGCTGATCTAATTTACTGTATGCACTCTTCAGCATTATTAAAAAAAACTAGATGCATTATATCACTGAATATGAATATGAACTGCTCTCATTAGATTACGCAAGACCTCAGAAACAATATAGTATACATGTCCAATGTCCATGTAATATTTAGTTTCATGCATATATAAGTATGCACTTGCGATTGTTGATTTCCCTTTTAGTTAAAGAACACAATCATATAAAATGCTTCACCTTTCACTTTGATGATCCTCATCTGATCTGAGGCCTAGGTGATTTATTTGGTGAAAAACAGAAGTCGAAAGAGAACTTGATGCCTGCTTCAGAGATGCATACTGTAGAGGTAGACCGGCACAGGGCAATTTACTCACCTGTTTCTTGATTTGGTACTTCTATGGACTGGTCTCCAGCCTTATGCTTGAATAGACATGTAATGTTGGCGCTCTTTGCCCACTGCTCATCGCTGATGACTAGGTAGCTGCTAGCGGTGTTGTTAGTCTCTGAATCTTTCTGGTTGCAGCTACCTTCCTCCTTCATGGAAACGCCATCACGCTCCCACTGAAATGTGTGCTCAGAGGGGGAAAAATCCCGGGCAAGGCAGACGAAAGTAGACGTCTTGTTTAGACGCTCTTGCTCGGATGGGAGCATTATGTAGAGTCTGGCAAGTTTTAGCACCACCTCTGGAAAGTAAACACCCAGGAATACATCAATAATTGTTTCTCATGTGTCAATTAAATAGCATTGTTGTATTATCTTTTGCTGCGGTAAAAAAAAAAATATATTATTGAAGAAACATTTATATACATTTGTACATTATGGATGTATGTTTGTATGTACTGTATGTATGTATGACTTACCAGTTATCAGTGATTTCAGGATCATATCACCACTATTCAATGTTGACTTAAGAAATCAATAACACACACACACCACACTGAAATCCATTCCATCCTCTTTTTAGCATCTTTATTGCCATCTTTCTACAAATCCGAAATGTCAAATCACACTGAAATATGTATACAGTCCAAATAGTATTTCTCAATAAAAGGTTAAAAATACACAACTTGACGCAGAAGACAATGGTAGCAGATTGTTGTCCTCTTCATTTAACCTGAAAGAAGAGATTTAAATACATTAGCCAGTAGTGCAGGCTTAATCTACACTTGTGTGTAATTATTATTATTATCATTATTATCATTATTATTATTATTATTATTATTATCATTATTTAATTGAAGTGCAGAGAACTGTTGCCAAGCCACCCCCGATTCTTTAGGTAATATGAATCAACAAGTGTCACACAACAAGGCCTACATGAGAACTGGTCAGCCTCTGCGTCTGTGCCCCCACGTTTATCGTTTAGACACAATGGAGCATCCAGGTCTTAATGAAGACAATGATTTGACTTGCTTTCTGTAAATATCTCCTGTACACAAATGTCTCTATTCTATGTTCTTGATATGCAGTTTTTTTTGATAAGCCTACAATCTGTAGGCTATAAAGGTGAAACCTACAATTAGTAGGAGTGAATGTGAAGGCCTGAAGAAGACCAGGTACTTTGGTTGAGACATGTTGGCTTTTTAATATGTATGTATCCATTACAATAAAGCCTTTTAAAATACATCCTTTCTCGTCCTCACTCATCTTGGTGTGCTTGATTGCTTTTCGTAATGGAATAATTATTTATTATCCCGCTTTCCCCAAGAGCACCAAACATACTTTTGGATATATACACCTAATTCAGAGAGCTACCGGTCTCAGATTTAAAGTATTTCATCCCCCTCAGAGATTGCAGAACAATCTGGCATTGTGTAAGCCTTGTGAATTTTGGTTCATTCTATCAATGTATCCTTCGGTCACTGAGAAGATGTGTGGTACGCTGCCCTACAAAGCCAAAGAGCAGTAACTGCGAAAATTCCAAACTGAGAAAAACAGCTTTTTTGTTTGTCTTCCACACTGAATTTAGCAGATACTGTCAAATGAAAACTCCTATCTTCAGTAACTGTTTCAGTAGATCAATGAGATTTTAACTGATTGATCAACACCATTGAGCTATTTACTTTACCTTGATGACGGTGGCTCCAACACTGTAAAAGAGCATAATGAGGAAGAGGAAGATGAACGTGAAGGCAGTGTTTGCCATGCCATCACCATCCATGCCATAGCTTTGATAATCTGTCCACACAAGGCAGATGTCTACAAGGGGGCAAATATCACATTTAGACAGCTTAGCAATGAGACAGTCTGTCCCCTAACCCTGCATGCCACCTTTGGGGATTCAATTCTTGTACACACAGATTGCATCAGTTCTCTGCAGGTTTTGTCTTTAATTCATACCTATAGACTAATATTGCATGTACACGGAGAGGAGAGAAAGGATATGACCTCTGGAGTATTATGTTACATGATACGTTGCAACATGACCTCTAGCTTGTGTCTTGGCTTGCTGCTGTTGATCCAGAAGTTGTGTCAGTATGCCTGACATGTCAGTGCAGGGCATGAATGAGCACACAAAGAGACGAGAGCACTTCAAGCTTTTGACACAGACGGCACAATCCTGGCTGACTTTAGGACAAACATCTAATACAGTTGTGTGACACAGAAAGCACATTCAGCTGCAGTGTTAGGTCTTGGTCTTTGTAATGTCTTGTTTGGACCTGTGTTACTGTCTGACCTGTGATTTTGTTTTGTGGTCTTCGTAATGCTCTGTTCACCTGGAGATCTTGCCAAAACTAGACTGACTTGCTGAAGGTAATAATTCTCAAACGTTACACACAGTTTTGTCCAAATATTTAGAATTTGATAGGCCATTTGGGAAACACTGATATACTTTTTTGATACATATTATCTTACAATAATAGATCTGTGTGTGCTACATCAGAGTTGAGCAGCATACAATGACAGACAATCACAAACAGCACAGGGCGTGAATAATGATATGCTTTTTTATTTGCCAAACGAAGGGATCTTCAGAAAAGGTACACACAAGCAAAGGAAAAAGGGAAGCACACATTATTACACATACACAACAGCTTTTCAATACACATGGAACCAAGAATGCAGGAACACAAAAGTGGCACACACACATACACACATGCACACACAAATGCACTGACACCTCAGTTGCTTCTGCACTGCGGGACGTTCATGCTCAGACTGACTACGTTCGGCTTCTGGGAGCTGTTGTCAATGGACCTCGTAATCATTCGGACGGTGGCATCGCTGTTCTCGTGGTACACCACACAGCTAAACACCACTCCGCTCTGCCAATCTACTTGAGGGATGGTGAGCTGGCTGTACACCGAGTATGCCGTTTCAGAATCGGCATTGTCACTATTTATGACATCGGTCTGTTGGGACTTATCCACTGGCTCATCGTTAGCAAGCCAAGACACAAACACCTCTTTGGGGTAGAAATCTTTCGCATAGCAAGTGAGGGTCATATCCTCGCTCTGCTCGTTTTCAGGAGGAGGTATTAGAAAGACCGAGGGCTTACGGTGACTTCCCCCTGTAATTGCGAGAACCATGTTAGTCTTTACATTTAGTCAGCCATGCCAGCTAATCTGAATGTTCCTTTACACCGCCAAATGTTGAAATCAGGTTCCTCAATTCACTGAACTAGGGGGGTTGTATAGGTGATGTACAGTCAATATAATGTGTTATATGCAGTCTGGTACTCACAGCATTAAATAACAAACGTGGAAAGACAGAAACGCAGACACAAACATTCAACTTACCATTTTGTCGTCTGTAGGTCTTTGTTATTCCTGAAGGAACCTTCTCATGAGGGACAAAGCAGCTGAACTCTGTGCCATTCTCCCATTCTTCAAATGTAACTTTCAGCTTCATAATGAGGCTGCTGTCCACCTCCTTGAGGCCAGGGTCACTATTCCATTTAATAAATTGTCCATTTTTCCTCCATTCCAAGTCACCTTTCTGAACGCCTGAAATCTGGCCAGTAATTTTGCACTCAACAAATCCTTCCTTACGAACGAGAAGATCCTCAGTAGAGGGGGCCTTGATGTTAACCTCTATAGCTATTTTGTCATCACCATCACAGTCATCTGTGTGCAGACAATGAACAACATTTAGCACTTTTCCCCAAAACCATTCAGTGTACAATTAACATTATTTAAGAACCTGCCATTATTAGTATCATAATATGCTACAAAGTACTAAATGTTGTTGTCTAAATTATGAGATGAAGATGAATGATCAGAATTATGATCATTAGAATAGAATTATTATTAGCATCTCATTATATATCAATCGGAATGTAAATCAGAATCATGTTTTCTATTACATTTGTATGACTCCTCTATTGATCTACTGCTCTGGCTACTGGTCAGTGTGAAATGAAATGCTTTCAATAAAATAAAGACTTACCATCGCTGAGGCTATATCCCACTGATTTGATTTTTTCTCCAGTCTTATGCTGAAAGACACATGTAATTTTTGTGCCCGGGTTCATCCATACACTCTCTTCGACTTGAAGGTAACTGATAGCAGAGTTATTGCCATTCGATGAGGACGTGAAACTGTATGTAGCGGGGACTTCCGTCACCTCAATGCCTACTTCTTTCTTCCATTTAAATGTGTGGCCAGGTGGAGAAAAGGCAGCAGCTAAGCAGGCAAAGGTAGCAGTATTATTTTGCTCTATCTCTTCGCTCGTAGGCTTCATTAAATACAGAGTTGGAATATGCAGGATTTCTTCTGCAAAACAAACACAGACACAAAGACAGGTTTGTGCAGATGCTTAAGGAGAACATGTGGTAGTCAGAAGGAGGCTGATTTGAAATGGCCTATCTCATACTTAAATAGTACAATTCATTGTCATAAATGGATGTGTCATGTTTGCAATTGGACATGCAAACAGAAATGAATAAAGACCCTTTAAAGAGGGTAACACAATGACCTTTAGGTTGCCATCCCAACTCTACCACTGTCACAAACCCAGCGCAGAAAGGCACAGGTCATAGCAGAGCCCAGTGTTTAAGTGATACATAAGTAAACTGGTTTATCTAAGACAGCAGTCAAACAGAGGAGTCTCACAGGACACTTAAGTCTACAGAGCACAACAGGCAAGCCAGACTTTGTCATGCCTTAGAGGCCTTTGCTTCTATGAGAGTCCTTTGTTTGAATTGTTTGAATTCTCAACCAACCACTGGCTGAAGGAAAATATAAAACACACACACACACACACACAGTGGTAGTGGAGGATGTAGAGATAAATAGCAGTATGGACAAAAACAAAGAGAAATTGTGCACTTTAAGCAAGCAGAAATTAGCCCAAGAGTTTGGACATCTCAGACCATGACGCATACCTCGCCACATGTAGATTACATCCATTTCCATTTCAGAAGGCAGTCTAAAACACTGAATAAGGAAGAGCAACACTTGCTCAGCATATTGGTCTTGCTTATTAGCTGTCTAGAGCTTAGCGCCAGGAGCCAGAACTAGTGGTAGAATGAGCATTCCAGTGCTATAGTCATGCTGTTGTTTCATAACTTTATGGTGCAGGTGCATGTACTGTACATGTTGCCAACATTTTTGTGGTCTCTGTAGTCTGCATATAAAGTTATAAACCATTGCCGTACTGTAATAATACCGTAATATAATATTTACATTTGTAAAGATGGGTTCATCTTATATTCTGTTAAATTATTTTTAGGATGCTCATTTAATGACAGGGAAAAAAAGAAAAAGGAGATTCCTTAACCATTATCTCATGTTTTATATTGATATATTAAGATATTTGTTGGTATCACAGTTAATTGATATTTAGAAGTAATGAGGTAGGTTACTAACTAAATACACTGAATCTTATTTTGTGGCATGTCAACTGAGAACAGTTAAATACCATAATATGCACACAGAGTGTTATTATTGTCCTTGTTAAAAAGTACTTAAGTACGTGAAAAATGACAAGGCGCTTACATATTACAGATTACATAACGGACGCCACACCACCATTTACATGTTCTCCTAATGAGTTCATACTGAGTTCATACTGAGTAGAGAGTATGAACCTCCAAAATGAATCCAAATCTTTTAATTCAGTTGGAGGTACAAATGAGGTCTATTCACAACCCCAATTTTACCAATGCGTCAAAAGATTAGTAGGCCTATTCATTTGAGAGGTAGAGCTACATGGAAATATAGGCTACATTTAAAACACATGTAGCTGCGCAGTGCTGAGAGATCTGTACATAATACTGTACATATTACATAGGTCTACATAAAATTCATTACTAAGCAAATGAGTATTTTTCAGACGATATTGTAATCAATCACAAGTCTAGCCCATTCTGTAACATCTGCTGCAGTAAAAATAATCCTTACCTGGCTTTTTTACACCAGCCGTAGTTACTCCAGGCGTCTTGGCGGTGGCACCGTCCACTTCACAGGTGAAAGTTTTCTTTGCTTCCCAGTCTGCTGCCGGTACGCGAATCTGGCTGATCTTGGAGTACTTTCCATCCTTGGGAATGTCTGGGTATTGTATGAAGTCAGTAAGGTCTTGTCCACTTGGGTCTTTCCATTTAAACTTCTGTGAGTCGGCTGGCAAGAATCCTGACATAACGCAACCCAGAGTCACGAATCCACCGTCAGATCCACACTGTGACAGTGAGAAGATGGACGTCGGCACCGATGAGGCTCCTTATAACAAACAAACATAAAAAAATCATATAGAATATATCAGAAAATGCATAGAAATCAATAACTGACCTTTGCTAGTTTTTTTTTCCATACGGACACGCCACTTACCTGTTGTGACAGTAACCAGAGTGCCTTTGCCCCAGTAATCAAAAGCCCAGTTGCACAGCACTTATTAAAACAACCATGCAAGACAAATAGCCCACCGAACATTCACTGTCTCAGTACATCATCGTTAATTTCCTACGAGTTTTAGTTCATATTGCAATTTGCACATTCGTATAGTTCATATATTTTCGCTGCACCAAACATTAATAGAAAATGCTAAATGGAATTCGCTGTTCTTACCAGATGAAACCGTGACCATGGTTCCTTTCCCCCAGTAGTCAAAACCGTAGTCACAGTGAGAATTGTTGGCGATTTATCGTGCAAAAATGTAAGACGAGTAGATTTCACCGCTTTTAGACCCATACTTTATATAGACTGGTTCAGAATAGATAATGGATTCCTATCAAACACGCAACTGCTTGGATATAATCAATATATCATGGAATTAGGCGAACATCACTGTCTCAATACAGCAGCGTTCATTTACTCCGAGTTTTACTTCATATTGCAATTTGATTGTCTAAGACAGCATATTCCGTAGGCCTAGCATATACATCAAACAGAAGGCTACAATAGAAAAATATAATTCACTGTTCTTACCGGATGAAACAGTGACCATGGTTCCTTTCCCCCAGTAGTCAAACGCGTTGTCACAGTGCGCATTTTTGACTCATTAGCCATGCAAAAACTTTGACTTAGCCACTTAGACTCATACTTTATGGGAACTATTGGCTGAAGCTAAATTGATTATCGAGTGTTCTTTCAAACACACTACTGCTTTAGATATGTTCAATAGGCTAAACCATAGAATTAGTCAGGCTCCTGTTATTATGGTGGCCTATTCAAAATATTAAACTCACAGTTTGTCGCAAATGTCATAGGACCATAAAACCATGCTTGGTTTGCTTACTAAATATTTATCTTAATTGAAAAGAAAACATTTAGGCCTAGGCTAGTTTAACGCCTGCCTAACATGACCCTGAAGAGACTGTCAAAACGGTAGTCACGCAGGTAGAATATTACGAGTACACGTGCATCGGAGAAATAGGCTAGGCTTACCATATTTTTGTTTATGTCTAATTCGATGCCTGCAAAAAATCTACAGTATTCCATCTTCTAATATCCAATCGAATGGAGTTGACACGGCCATGCATAATGATGGTCAAATTGCAAGTTGTTGTCTTCGGTTAGTCATTTTAGCAATAGCAGTAGGCTATAATAATTTCCTTCATTGACATCAGCAAAAAAAATAAAAAATAACCAAATAAAAACAAACAAAATCTAAAAAAACAACGCAGTTAGGCTACATATTTTCACTTAACTTACCAGATGAAATCGTAACTGTTGTGCCTTTCCCCCAGTAGTCAAATGCACCGTCACAGTGGTAAACTAATCTACATTCCCTGTACACAATCTCATAATCTTAATGAAACCAGTTCTATGAAAGCTTAAAACATATTTTCAGCTGTCCGAATTTCGTGTTGGTAAGCATCGTAGGCTGCGTTAATTCCTGCTCTCTCTGGTGTATAGGCTACATGTGTACGGGTTAAACGTTTCACATTTCCCATGGACTACTCCTAAATTAGGCTACATCTTTATTACATCACGAGTAAGCTCGTTTTTGCATGAAACAAACAAACAAAACAAACAAAACAAAACAACAAAATAGCACCTACCTGAGGAAACCGTCACTTGAGTTCCTTTCCCCCAGTAATCAAAGTAGTAATCACAGTGACAGAACTAACTGTGTCTTCGTACAGAAAATTCACTATTCGAGACACCCACTAACTGCGCTAATGGTCGGAAACCTCTAATCGGTTTGTTATCGAATATTAAGTGATTAGATAGCCTACTCACCAGAAGACACTGTCACTTGAGTTCCTTTCCCCCAGTAGTCAAAGTAGTTGTCACAGTGAGCCAACTAGCTGTATCTTCGTACAGAATATTAACTACAGCATGTATAAACCCACTAACAGCGCTAATGGTCAGAATGGGTTTGTTATGATTGAATATTAAGTGATTAGTTACTCACCAGAAGACACTGTCACTTGAGTTCCTTTCCCCCAATAATCGAAGTAGCCGTCACAGTAATATATTTGGCTAGGTCTTCGACCAAAAAGAAAACAAACACTAGCCTCCCCGGGGTAATCAGGCTAGCAAACTTAGGTGGGAGTAGACAGCATGGCCCTATAGCGTTAACCCCAATCCGTCGAGAAACATGCTACTATGTCCAAATTAATATATTTGTATACGCTTCTAAGATTCTTAGATCTTTGATTCTCTGCCTGAGACGAAACATATTACAAAAGGTAAACAATATACAGGATGTCATCACACATTGTGAATGGGGCAAGTGAGAAGTAACCGAAAGCTTGGCATGGAATTAATAGCCTCTTTGAGCAGCATCACTGTCCCTTGTCAGGATAAAAAAATGGCTGTTTGAAGAAGGTGTCATTGCTCATTACTGAGCATGTCTGACTCAGCAGATTTGTGATTATAGGCCTATTGATTATTTAATTGTTTTACTTTTCTGAAAAATGACTCTGGGTAAGCAGAAGTCATACCTCTACTGTTATAAGGGATCTACTCGGGAGCTCTCCAAGGTGCTGAAATCATCTGAGCGTCCGTGCGTGCGTGCAGCGCGCGTGTGTGTCAGTGTGTGAGAGTGGCAGGCTGCATTTATACACATTTTAATAAACCCACCACCAATAACAACTAGTCTCACATTACCATTGCTGTGTTAATGGAAAATAAAATTAAAGACAAAACAAACAAACAAAAAACAAACAAACTAAAACATCTGTGCTACCTAAGTTATCCCGCCTGTGGCTAGCACAGCAAGCAGGCTATGCTATGGGGGCATAATTTTAGACTCATTTAGACGAGTCATTACAAGTGCTGTGCAACATGAGCATGACCGCAGACAGCACTGCACGTTGAACTCTAATTGTTATTTTCAATTGTAAAGAAATAGCATACATCCAGTTTTCCTGTATTTTTCCTTCTGCTAGCACTAGGTGACTTTGAACAGCATAGCTCTATGTTTTTTTTTTTTTTTTACAATTGCTTAAAGACTAAAATCAAAAGTATCCCATATAGTAGTGAAACCTTACACTCATGGACAAAAAATATCAGCCCATATAAGCGCATTCACCTGCTGAAAAAAACAGCCTAAGGTGGTTTGCTGGCTTATTTGACCAACCTATGATGGTTGACCAGCAAAACTCTTGCAAAAACATACCTTCAGCTTGTTTACCCAGCTTACGATGGCAATTCAGCTGGTTTTGATTGTCTTGCCACCTCAAGCTGGTCATTTTAGCTGGTGTTGCTGATCTTACATTGCTGGTTTAACTGGCCATGAGCTTATGTTGGTCATTCTAGAAAACCAGCATGACCATCTTACTAACACCAACAATGTGAAGCTTGGAAGGCTGGTCACCAGCACGACCATCTTACACCAGCTATCACACATGAGTCATCTCTGAGTCATGTCACCTGCAGAAGTTCTCAGATCATTCTGCAGTTGTGGGATGTGTCAGTGATGGTTAGGAATACAGACAACTGGTGGGCCACTTTGTGACATGGTGTAGGAACAGCCACCTTGTGTTGAATGTGGGTAAGATAAGTGAAATGGACTTTAGGAGGCCTGAGGTAAATACCATCACAATTGTGACCGATTTTTTTTTTTTGCTTCTGTGCCTTTACAGATGTCATTGTATGAAGTATCAATACATTTTCCCCAAAAATGGAAACCTGAAAGGGTCTCAGTTAAATATGTGAAGTGCCAAATGTGTAGTGTAATTTGTCACATGGTCAGAGCTGCTTATGTTTTGGTTGCACCCTGAACAGAAAATTTCCACCCAAAAGCTCCCAAACTAAAGCTTAGAAAAGTATGTTTATGTAAAAATAGGGCAAAGAGTTTGGGTACACATAATCTTTAAGGTGTCTAGTATGGAGGGATGCAAATGAAATATGTGAACTTTGTTCAGCGTTCTCATAGCATGAGTGAACATGAAGACGGTCACAATTGTGACCGCTAGGCAACTACAGAGTCAGATTTTGGGGATTTTCTCTTTTTTTGACACATTTCTTTGTCCAATCATCTAATTTCCAATAAATTCCAAACAGAGATGATATGGGGACATTGTCCCAGGTCTGTTATTTACATTTGAATGTGTATCACAATACAATACTCAACATTGCCTCTGCAATTCTCTGCTATATTCTAAGTGTGCCGATTTTTACATAGAGAAACCATTGTATCACACTATTATACATAGCTATTGTAATAGCTAATTTTCTATGTTGTTCTTTTTCTTAATTTTACTTTCAGTAATGTCCTACACATATAAGATCTAACTGACTGTCCAGATTTTACAATCATACCTCAAAAACAGTAAATCATTGTCCCCATTGACTATATTCCTATTCCTATATTGCATATGTCACAGGTGGTGGGGGTTGTAATCAACTCGCCAGTCAGCCTGTTGAAGGCAAATTGGCTGAATGTATGCAAAGACTTGCAATAGACATGAACAACCTTACCAGAAAATATATTCCCCACCCCTTTCCCAACAGCCCCCCAACCCACCCCCCAACACACACACTTATGCACAGTAAAGGGCCTATGTCACAGGGGCCAGGCAGACAAACCAGAAGCACAGCGTCATGTGATCAAAAATAATTGTCTCATCAATCTGTCCTGACACTATTGTATGTCCACGTTACAGACTGTGTCCTATTATGTATTTAGAACCTTACTTAATCCAGTAGTAAAATGAATTAAATTGAGCAAAATAATGGATATCACACCGTTCTGACACTAGATTAGGCCAATAACTGAGGTCAGAGCAGGCTCCTATGCTCCTCAGGGTTATTTGGGATCAGGGACAGGGGTCCTGTGTTCTCCAGGTCAAGCATTGTATGTTTCCAGGGTCCTCCAGCATTATAAAGCACATAGTAGATACCCGAATGAGCATAGGTCCCAGGATATAGGACACTGGGGACATAGAGCCTTATGAATATGAGGCCTTTGGAGCAAAGGGACCAGGTAACTTAGGATGTCACTTCATGTGTGTTCACTAATTCACGGATGGGATAAATGCAGAAACCAAATTTCTTGTGTACGCAAGTATACTTGGCTTAAAAACTTGATTTACAATAATAAACAGACAAACGACATCTCTTTTTGCAACATGTGGTGGTTGTTGCATTGTGGTATATAGTTGATATAGATGATATAATGGCTTTTCTATGTAAACATGGTAAGGTTGTTCATGTCTATTGCAGGTCTCAGCATACATTTAGGCATTATGCCTCTAACAGGCTGACTGGCGAGTTGATTATACCCCCCACCACCTAGTTTGTATATGTGACATATGTAAAATAGTAGTCAATGAGGACAATGATTTACTGTTTTTGAGGTATGATTATCAAATCTGGACAGTCAGTTAGATCTGATATGTGCAGGTAATGACTGAAAGTAAAATTAAGATAAAGAACAGCATAGAAAATCAGCTATTACAATAGCTATGTATAATAGTGTGATACAATGGCTTCTCTATGTAAAAATCGGCACACTTAGAATATAGCAGAGAATTGCAGAGGCAATGTTGAGTATTGTATTGTGATACACATTCAAATGTAAATAACAGACCTGGGACAATGTCCCCATATCATCTCTGTTTGGAATTTATTGGAAATTAGATGATTGGACAAAGAAATGTGTCAAAAAAAGAGAAAATCCCCAAAATCTGACTCTGTAGTTGCCTAGCGGTCACAATTGTGACCGAAAATAAAACACTCCTTTTCACCCACTTTTTTATTAAAATTTTAAAAAATAGTAATTGATTACTTCAAAGGGTTACTCAAGACACATGATTTTGATATTTTCATGTCTGGGAAAAATTTGGGATTAAACGGGTTAATACTGGGTGAGGAAATAGAGGTTGTAGAGAACTACAAATACGTGGGTGTCCACATAGACAATAAACTGGATTAGAGGTACAACATACATGTTCATGAGTAGATGACAACAAACTACTTGAACTTGAGGCCGTACAAGAAGGACCAGAAGGCTGTATTTCTTGCGAAAGCTCAGGTTGTTTAATGTTTGCAGCAAAATGTTGGAAATGTTTTGATAAGAGTGCACTGAAAAAAGGATAACTGGATTCATCATGTACATCGGTTGCACATGAATGAAATGTCTAGGTTTACAAAACTGATTAATGCTGTGATAACCCAATTTGATCAAGTAGTTTCAGTGAAATTGATTAAGTGATGTTTATATGAAGTATTTCTGTAATTTCAACATTATTGTGTTATACAGGCAGCATGGAAAACTTTCGTAAAAAGGTTTTTATGAAATTAGAAACTAAGACAAATATAGAGAATTTGTTATGTAAATCAGGCTTCTCAGCCAAGTACAGTATACTTGCGTATAAGGAATTTGGTTTCTGCGTGGTCTCTTTGTGAATTAGTGAACACACACAGCACACAGTGAAGTGAAGTGCTCACTAACCTGCTCAGTGAGCTGCCTTCATACAGTGGTGTTCGGGGAGCAGTGAGGGGTTAGGTGCCTTGCTCAAGGGCATTTCAGCAATGGATGTGGGTATGGGAGAGCAGTGCTCAAACGCTTTCACCACCCACATTTCCCCCACTAGTTGGGGATCGACCCAACAACCCTTTGGTTACAAGCCTAAAGCACTAACCAGTAGGCTACTGGTTTTGTAGATGTGGTATGTGGTTATGGTATTGTACTGTATATGGGGTAATGAGGTTATAGATACATGTACTGTAGCTGTAAAGATTGTACCATTCAATCATAAAATAAAATGGCCACAGTTCCCCTTAAAGCCTCTGTCTATTTACTCTACATGACCACCAGATTTTCATCACAATCATAATTTGTCTTGTCAATGTTCAATCCAAGCTGTCTTCCTGTCAACAAAAGAGGCCTACTCTTATAGTGCATATTCTCTCTCTTGAGTCTCTGAACTCAGAGAACTACTGTGGGCTATTTATAGAAGTAAGGAAGCACCTGCAGACATGATAGCCAAGGATCCCCATTCCTGCTTCCTGGTTATGAAACAAGCAAACCACAGTGTGTTCTTTGGTCACAATTATCTTTGTGTCTGCATGATCACTGAACTGTTTTCTGGAATTCAGAGACATTTCTATAATTTTCTGTTACTATCCTAGCTGTCCATGTATACTAATTCAGATGTCTGAGTCAGGTTATGAAAGGATGGGTATAAACAATAGGTCTGGCAACTTTTGATATTATATAGGCATATCCAGGTGAGGCAGACAAATGTATTATGATATAAAGTATAATTTAATTAAATAAAATACTGCATCAATGAAGCACAAGTTGAATTCAATACCCTGCTGCCACAAAGACCGAGTTGCTCAGGGAGTCTGGCCAAAGTTCTTTTAGGCAAGTCCCTCCACTTGACGGCCATATTGCAACACACTTTGGGCACTTACCGGCATCTATTTCAGGCAGAACTGCACAAGTGCAAGGCTTAATTACATTATATTCACACTATGTCGACTTTTGGTCGCGAAAGGGCAAGATATGAGTAGCCAACTGTCATATTGCTATTACGAACTACACTGTAAAAAAGTCAGGGCTGTCTAATTAATCAAACCATATCACATCACAATTACATGAAACATATATACAATGGGAAAAATAAGTATCTGAACCCATGCTAAAGTTGACTAAAAAGAGAAATATAAAATCATCTTTTGACAATTGATCTTAATGCCTTAATTCAAAAGATGAGTAAAAATCAAACCGCTAAGGACACTAATTTTCTTTGTGATTGAAGAATGTATCGTAAATAAATAAATGTTCTTCCTTAAATACAGGGGACATAAGTATTTGACTTATATGTTAAATTCCCATAGGAGCAGGAATTTTTTTTTTAATATGTTTATATTTTTAAAGGCCAGCTCATGGATCCAGGATACTATGCATCCTGATAAAGTTCCCTTGGCTTTTGGAATCAAAATAGCCCCACATCATCACATACCCTTCACCATAGCTAGAGATTTCAGTTAACCTATTAGCCTGTTTGATGCTCATTGAGCTCAGTGCCAATCAAACAGTTCTAATTATATTTAGTGGTCCCTACACATCACATAACATCATCAAACCCCTCTCTGTTTCTCTGTGCTGTGCCAGTACTAGCTGTGTCTTGTTAGCGTTCCGGTTCACTGACAGATAGGAGTAGAGATGGGCTAAACGGGGGTGCTTTGGCTAACCTCCGTCGCAATCTTGGTACAGTGTACAAAAGAAAAATCTGGGCTGTCCAATTTATCAAACTATATCTTGATACAATTTCATATAACCGTCTTGTTTTGACTGAAACACAGCCTTATTGTGTTGCAATGATCATTTTGTTTTATAATTGAATCAGGTAAGGTAAGCGTAATGTTTTTCTTTCCAACACATTGCTATTAAATTGACTTGACATATTCTTCAACTGCAATGAATTTATCTGACATAATTATGTTAGATCCATGTGAGGCACCTAATTACTGAACCAGTAAAGCAAATGAACACATTGGATGTCTTGATGTCACCATTTAATTGTGTTTCTTTGAGTATTTGCAAGAACACTGAGATACAGTACTGCATCTAGCAGTGTTGTCAAAAGTTTTAACATGGGTTTTCTTAATGAGGGTTATGCTTAGGGACCAGTAATAATTGGAGCTGAGTTGTATCTTACAGTATGCTTTGAGATTAATTCAGCATGTTTCATTTTAAGACTTCATCTTGAAGTCTTTAATAACCACACTGTCCTTCTTAGTGCAGTCTCCGTTCAAACATGCTATTCCTGTAGAAAACATGTAGCCAAATTACATGCCCACGGGTAGGTTTGCTTTACAAATAGTATAATAGGGAAAACATAATTCCAGCTATGCATTCGATAATGAATATTATATTCTAATATAATAAATGTGCAGTGAGCCGGGCTGCATGTGACATGTTTTACAGATCAAAATGACACAAGCCCACCAGAATGTCCATCATAGTCATAACTGTGATGATGCCCAAATTTGTCTTGTCAATGTTCAATCCTAGCTATCTAGCTGTCAACAAAAAAGGCTCTCTCAAGTCTCTAAACTCAGAGAACTACTGTGGGCTATAGAAGTCTGGAAACACCTGCAGACACATGATAGCCCATCCCCCACAAGGATCCCCATCTCTGCTTCCTGATTATGAAATAAGCAAACCAGGGCAATGTGTTCTTTGGTCACCATTTTCTTTGTGGCAGCATGGTCATTGAAAAGTTCTCTGGAATTCAGTGAAATGTCTTTAATTTTCTGTTACCATCCCAGCTGCTGTACACAAATCACTTGTTTTGCACAGTTAAAACACACCAAACATTGTGTCTCATTGTCCATGTATACCGACGTAAGATGTTTGGGTCAGGATGGGTGTAAACAGTTAGCCTGACTCTCGCCAGACCCTTGTAGTTCCGCCATGCTCCACCAGAGGCGTTTCGCTGAGCTCCACACAAGGGTCTGGAGTCTGGACGCGAGGGCAATCCAAACCCCTGGCGGTTGCTCAAAAAATGAGCAACCAATCAGGAGCGCCGAAGCGAGTGTTTGATTCAAATAACAATGGCGGCACACAGCGAGGAGTCTTGTGCTGACATTGATTCTGCTATTTCAACCGTTTTGTCGGATCTATCGAGTATTCATTCTTTAAAAGATTAACAGAGAATAGCTTTGAAGACATTTATTGGTGGCAAGGATGTTTTTACTCTTCTTCCGACCGGGTTTGGCAAGAGCTTGAAGAAGCCGAGCACGTCATTCAAGATAACAGGCAAGTGGTTTATCAAATCACATGCGAGGATGTTTTACAAGGACCCGCCTTCAGAAATACATACCCTATCGAGAAGTCCCAGATCCTTGTGTGAAGCAGACAGCGAACTACAGGATCTGGCGAAAGTCAGGTTAGTAAACAGTAGCTTTTGAAACGTTTGATTAGAGGTATGTCCAGGTGAGACAGACAAATGTACTCTTAATAAAACAAGATACTGCATCTTTAAAGCACAAGTTGAAAATGTGTTGAGTTCAAAACCCAGCTGCCACCGTTGTGCTCCTGAGCAAAGCCTGAGTTGCTCAGGGATTCTGGCCTTGCAATTAACTGATATCTGTATGTCACTTTGGCTAAAAGCCTCAAAAATCAAAGTGAAGTAAAAGCCAAACGTGTCTTATCCACCACTACGCCACTGGATTGGTGATATTACTGCACAAATTGTGTTCACCACATATCCAACTGTGTGTAATCTGTTCTGTGTGAGATCAGGAAACACCTGTGCACACAATGTTGAAGTAAACCATCTGAAGCCTTCGCTTGACCTACACGGGAGTTTAAACAACTGCATAAATGCCTCACAATATTTGAATGTCTCTGGAGCAAGAGTTAATAAATACTTCACAATGTAGCGACTGTAGTGATTCTCTCACAATATGTAGGGGACAAAAAACATTTATGTCACCCTCACCCTTGGAAGTATTCTCTGCTGAGATGTATAGGCTGGTGTACAACAACAATCTGTACACTCAGCAAGTCTTAGTCACTGTCACAAGTTTTCTGAAGTGATCTTCAGTAGGCAGATCCCATGGGTATCAAAATAACTGAAACATTTTGAAATCATCACTTATTGTATTAGCTTTTACAGCATTTAAATGGTCAATAAAGAAAATTAAATAATTTCTCTAAATCTTTCTTTTCCAGTAAGTATCACATATCAGTATATATCTTCAAATTATCTTCAAAATTAGTTAACAAGTGTTAACAAACAAACTTGATAATTTGCCTGTATTAATTAGTTTAATAAGTACTCAAGACTCCATAAATCATTATTAACTTACTAATGCAAATTGTATTCAGAGGTGCAAGTAACTCCTTCTGCATCTGGATACAGTTAGAGGTTTTTGCTATGACATCCATCACTGTGCCCCCCCCGTCCACACAGTGATACACTACTTGACAAAAACATGGTCTTCACACACACACTCTCTCTCTCTCGGTCTCTCACTCACTCTCACTCTCACACTCACACTCACACTCACACTCACACTCACACTCACACTCACACACTCACACTCACACTCACACTCACACTCACACTCACACTCACACTCACACACACACACACACACACACACACACACACACACACACACACACACACACACACACACACACACACACACACACTCACTCACTCACTCACTCACTCACTCACTCACTCACTCACAGACATGCATGCAGTGAATAGATGTTTTTTTTAATCCCGACGGTGATACGGATCACTTGAATCGTTTCTTCCTTGGGTCATTTCTGACATTCCCTGAAAGTTTCATCGAAATCCATCCATTACTTTCTGAGTTATCTTGCTAACAAACAGACAAACAGACAAACAAACAAACCCCGATGAAAACATTACCTCCTTGGCAGAGGTAATACAGTTTTTCTCGATTGTTAACACACATTTTCTGAAAGCATGCCTCATATTCTCAGAACTCTACACACAAATCCAAAACAACACACACAATGGGCAAAACTCCACAATTCTCCTGCAAAATGACACTTTACCTTCAAAACAATGTAATTTCTCCTCAAAATGCTCTTCTGTTCTCAAGAGACACAAACAAACCATCATATATCAGACATTTCTAAGGACCAGTTGAACACTGATGTGCTCAGTGTAAAACACTGCGATGAATTGACAACACTTCTTCTCCATTCATTATAATGACTTGGGCCTTTTTTTGTTCAGTGTTACACTACAAACAGTACTACAAACAGTAGATAAGCTGATACAGTAAGTTGATATGCTTATCCTATCAATATTTTGAAATATCTCATTGTTTTCTATTATTTTTCTTTGTATTTGCCGTAATGTTATGCCGTTTTTTGTAGGACAATGCTCATGATTTCAGTTTCCTGTTCAGGAGACAGAAGCCCTTGTGTTGGTAATCTTTCGGCTGCCAAACAAATAGTAAAATACTGTAAACTGTGTAGGAATACAAAGTCGGATTACTTTCCCCAAACTTGAAACATACTTTATTTTTACAGTCCTACAGAACAGCCCACAGGCAATACTGTACTACTGTGCTACTGTGCTCATTGAGCTGTATTGTACTGTCCGGTACTGTACAGTATTGATACGCAGCACTGCAATGTTCTAGTGGCTCGGATCTCATCAGAGATTACGGTCCTTGGCCTCCCCATCCTCCTCCTCTTACTCTCACTCCTCTGGCTCTGCCTCTGCCTGTACTACTATACTGTAATATTAAAGCTCTGATTGCTAATTGTAAGACTGTGTGACAGGAGTTTGCCCATCTGATGAGTCAGTGTGCATGGTAGGGCAGTTAGCTTTAGAATTTGAATGTCAGTGTGTTCTTTGTGAAAACAAGAGATTTTCTTCATGAAAATTGTGTCTAATGCACAGAATTGTGTGTAGTGTTTTGAAAACAGTGTAACTGCAATTTGAGTGTAAAGCAGAAATTGTGCTTATAGTTCAGCAGAATCGGTTCAGGAGGTTGGTGCATGAGCTACATATTATGAGAATTGTGTCTCAAGTACCAGAAATTGTGTGTAAACAATTGAGAAAAACTGTAATTAGAGATGGGCTACATGACTGGTTGCGTTTCTAGTGAGGGTCGATGGCTAACCTCTGTTGCAGTCTTGGTATTTAGAGCTGTCATTCATGGATTTGGTGTTCCTAGAAAGGGTAGTTCCAACAAATTCCGATGATCAATCATAAAAAGTCTTGTGGTTGGAATGAAAGATCAAGAGTAGCCGTTGAAGCGTCATTAAAGGATATTTTGCAGTTGTCAAAATTGTTTCACTTATAATGTGTTAGTTTGCATCTATATTACTGTAATTAGTCTTGAGTGCAGGGGTGTGATGACGGAAATAGTGATGGTGGTTTGACACAGCTGCATCCACAACATTTACTCATTCATACCTGTGCCTGAGCAGAGGCTGTAATGAAAAAAATATTGGGACACATCAGAATGATTTTCTTACATTCATTATAAGTCAGCTGTTCATTGTCAATAATTCATATGTATTCTTAGTCATTTTTAACCCTCAATTATAGCATGATGTCATTAACCGTGGACAGTGTTTTGAATGATGGAACTTGCTATCTTCCACAACAACACTTTCTATACAGAGTTGTAGGTCATGTCTGAGCGAAAGTTGCGTTGTAGCACGGTGGTTTAGCAATGACTAAGTTAACTTTTCTAGAAATGCACCCCTGCACTGATCCACTAATGTGTTACTGACCGGGGACCACCACAGTTACTGCTCAAAATACAACCCCACCATTTTAATTCTAGCTCTTATAATGCCACTGACAGACATAGTCTCCAAGCGCTCTACAGTCTAAGGCCAGAATCCTACAGCACTAATAAAAAAGCATGTGGTGATGGTGTTGGTGGCAAGAAAAAGCAATATTTGAACATACAGTCAAATACAGCGCTCCCTGCTCCATTAACCCTTAGGGGACCTCAACCATATGCTCCATATCTTCTGTAAAAAAACACCTGAGCCATAGACTGGTATGAGTCAGTTCAATTCAGGCCAGTTAAATTTAAACAAAGGACATTGTCTCAAGGAAAGGAGAGAAATGGTGTGGGAAGAATTTATATATATATATATATATATATATATTGGTGATAATTTTTTGTGTTTTGTTTGCCCTTTTGTGTGTGTGTGTGTGTGTGTGTGTGTGTGTGTGTGTGAAAGCATTTTCTTGGCTCATCATAGCATAATCACTCTCACATCAGTAGTAATTTATCTCTGTTTGAAAATGTATCAGATATGCTAATGATCTGCCATTGTAGCTCTGTTCCCCGTTCCCCCAATAAAATGGCCTGCTGTGCCTTGGTTTTTGTTATGGCTTGTACCAATGTGGCTGCCCCCACACAGTGACACAACTGAGCTCAAAAACTCCTCCCACTGTCTAACTTGTAGACCTACTCCTTTATAAACAAAAATATATTTTAAAGTTGTTTATGCATATACTTTTAATGATGCTTATGCTTTATAATATGCATGTGTCAAACTCAAGGCCCACAAGCCACATGCAGCCCATCACATCATTTTAATGACCTGCAAGAGCTTGCTTTTTAAAGTAGCCCACACTTTGATACTCACTTGAAAATTGTTATCTTTAATCTAATAAATGAATAGCATATTATGCTATAATAACACAGAAATGTTGGTGGGTTCCTTCCCACACACAGTATATTTTTACATTATGTAAAGTCGTATACATTGATGCACAAAAATATATTTTTGCTATCAAACTCAAAAATAAAGGAAATAAACTGTACCATGGTTTTACACTTGCATATCTGCTTGTCGTAATGGTTATGGTAATTCTCCTTTCAAAGCTAGTTAATTTGTTGTTAATCAATACTAATAGAATGCAATTGTGCAAATATACTATAAATATAAACATATATAATCTCCATGCTTTTATTTAGCATGGCAAACATGGCATCTTCTGCCATTTTGTTTATACTTTCTGGATAACTATTATATAGCCTACTGGACTGAGGTGGCATGATTGACAATGAACTCATCATAGTCAATGTCATCGGAAATGTATCCTTATAATTCCACATAAAAATAATTGTTAAAAAATGCATGTGTAAGACACAAGCTATATGTTTTGTCTTAATAATTCATTAATATTTAGATTAACACTGACTAACACGGCAAGGCAATAATTCATCAATATTTCCCATTTACAGTAGCTATAAGCAGATGCAATCACTAGTTTTTGTAATTACATGAGACATAGTGGTAGCCCGAATCATGCACACTGATAAATTCTCGTACAAAAACACCTCCCTTTGCAGGAAAGCAGGCTCTGACCAAAAACCATTACATCATGCGACATGTTAATTTCCCTACTGGCTTATTTTATTGTGAACATCGGTTGTACATGACTAAGACGTCTAGAATTAGTCTTGCATTTTTTTGGTTTACAAAATTGATTCATACCGTGGTTACTCAATTTGATCAAGTAATTCCAATGAAATTGATTAGACTTTTAAATATTCATGTAATAAAATGTGATGAGCTATACAGGTGCCATGTAGCCTACTGGGAGTAGGCATCCAGATGCACATAGAATTACAACATCAATGTTAAAGGAGGATGACGGTCATATATCAATACTGTACCTCATACTAAGAAAGCATGGCTCATCTCAAAGCATAACATAAGATACAACTCTGCTTCAAAATTTGACTGGTCTCTCAGCATAATCCTCTTTAAAAAAAAAAACTCATGTGAAACATTTGCCAACACTATTAGCTGCACTATCTCAGTGTTTTTGCAAAGCTCATGGAAACACAGTGACATTTTGACACCAAGGCATCCCATGTGTTAATTATCTGTTGGATAAATTCACTGCTGTGGCAAAATCTGCCAGTTCAACATAGTATGTTCGAAATAATTTTTGTTTGTTTAATTTCATGTTCTGTGGTTTAACTGACAAACCCTCTTTACCTTTTCGCTCCTTATCTTTCATGATTCAGTTAGAAACAAATGATTACTTATTTGGAATGACTATTTAAACACAATAAGGTTGTGTTTAATTCAAAACTAGACTGTTTTAAGTAACTGTAACTTAATATGGTTTGATAAATTGGACAGCCATAACGTTCCCCTTTTTACAGCGCAGTAGCGCTTGAGGCTAGTTTTAAAGTTTAAGTAGGTCTTCTACAGATACGTTTTTGTCAAGGTCTGTAACACTGTGGCCGCTAGATTGCACAATGGTTTACATCTTGACAAAAACTGACAGAGCTTTCAGCATACAAAGACATTAGTGTGCGCGAGGTAATTCCTGTCTATTCACTCGTTCATTCGTCCATTCATCACACTGCAATCTGTGTCAGTGTCTGGGAATGCAATATACAGTAGCCTAGTTATTTTGCATTTTCAGTGCCACAATAGTGTAAATGTATGGCGAAAGTGTAGGCTACTTCTTTTCATTATCATCTTTTCCTATCACCTAGGGCTGTATCGACGAAGGGAAAATCTTGCCATTAACGCAACATAGAAATGTTACCATGATGACACATTCGGTCAACGAGGTTTTTGTACAACTTTGCACCACTGTGGTCGTAGTTATCACAGTGATAGATCGCAGAACAAAAAGCGATTTCCCAAACATGTCAACAACTTCACCTCCACGGACCACGGTCAAAGTTTCACAGTTTCTAACACTATTGATAGCATGATGAAAAAACGCAATTTTCAACAGTAACTCTTACCTCATGCTCTGCAAGATGTTTCATGCTTCAATGGCGCTGGAAGTAGCCTACAGGCTATAAGCAAAAAAGAGCCCTTATTAGACATTCTCTGGCAAAACTGAAGTTGACAATTACGGAGTCCAGGAGGTGTCATTTGCAAGACATATTTGTGTATCGATAATTTTACCAAATAGTGGTCTCGTTTTACTCGATTGGGTGCACAATTTAGTGTATTGTGTGCTCAATTTACAACAATTAAAACGATAGCACAATTTAGTACAATGAACAACACACTATTTAGTAAAATGTGGGCACGATTTAGTAAAATGAGCGGTCTATAGCCTACCAAAATGTATCTTGCGATTATCCCTCTAGGATTCCGTAGACAATACCTATTTATGCCAGATAGATAAATAGAAAGATACAGCCTAGATAGATAGATATATATAGGCTATAGATAGATAGATAGATAGATAGGCTTTATTGATCCTCAAGGGAAAATTACAGTAGCCTATAACTTAATCACTGTCATTGCATTTTATTTCCTTACTAGGATCGTAGTTGACCGCACGTGGCAGTATTGTTAAATAAACCAGCCCAAAACGAAGTTGCAACGGATGGGAAATACGGATTGTATGTCAAGCGAGCATTATATAACATTTAAAAGAGGTCAACAAGGTTTGTAAATAATGGATGGATACAGTAAATAATGGATATAACAATAACTTAGGTTAGGCAACGATTACAGTTTTTTTCAATCGCTAACAAGCGTTTGTCCATTCAGTTGAAACATTTTCAAAACTCTAAACACAGTTAGCACAGCATCGGTCTTTTGTGGCCATACCATTCACACATTTCATGTTGTTTTCACACAGTATGCAGTCAGTGAATACATTTTCACAATGCATACATTTACTTAACAGACAAACTATACCTCCAAACAAAACAATGGATCGTTTTTGTATTATTTTCGAATGTTAACACACAACATCCCACAATAGTTAAAACAATATTCCAAACCTTAGATAGGCTACAGTATAAAAACCTCTGCTTCTGCAATGTTATCAATTCAAAAGCAATATATCTCAGCTGGTAATAAACAAACAATAGAATAATTGACACACAGATGATTTATGTTGGGTAAATTGGGCCAGCCACAGCTAATTCCAGTCTATCTTAGACTCAGTGGCAGGGGTTATTTCTCTCTATTACATTGAAACTTACACAGTAAAAAGAGGAGGTGATGTTTTTGGAAGCAGAAACAGAAAAGGACAAATACTGTAATGTCTGGACGGGGAAGAGTAAGAGTAAGGGGCCCAGGGAGAAGAGCAGGCCCAGTGAGAGATGCAGTGAGAGGTGCAGGAGCACTGAGAGGAGCAGGTGCAGAGATTAGACACAGTAATATTGTGCTTTTTTTTCACCCCCTTTTTATCTGGGCTTTTTGCTGTTGTTTCTTTGCTCAGAATGCTCTTGTGTTTCATGGATATTTTGTTTACTGCAATGCTGTAAAACTTTTTCTGTTCTATCATAGTCTACTGTAAACAGTATTTACAGTTTTTTTCAATCGCTAACAAGCGTTTGTCCATTCAGTTGACACATTTTCAAAACTCTAAACACAGTTAGCACAGCATCGGTCTTTCGTGGCCATACCATTCACACATTGCATGTTGTTTTCACACAGTATGCAGTCAGTGAATACATTTTCACAATGCTTACATTTTCTTAACAGACAAACTATACCTCCCAACAAAATAATGGATCGTTTTTGTTTTATTTTCGAATGTTAACACACAACATCCCAAAATAGTTAAAACAATATTCCAAACCTTAGATACAGTATAAAAACCTCTGCTTCTGCAATGTTATCAATTCAAAAGCAATATATCTCAGCTGATAATAAACAAACAATCGAATAATTGACACACAGATGATTCATGTTGGGTAAATTGGGCCAACCACAGCTGATTTCAGTCTGTCTTAGACTCAGTGGCAGGGGTCTCTATTACATTGACACTTACACAGTAAAAAGAGGAGGTGATGTTTTTGGAAGCAGAAACAGAAAAAGACAAATACTGTAATGTCTGGACGAGGAAGAGTAAGAGTAAGGGGCCCAGGGAGATGAGCAGGCCCAGTGAGAGATGCAGTGAGAGGTGCAGGAGCACTGAGAGGAGCAGGTGCAGAGATTAGACACAGTAATATTGTCCTTTTTTTTGTTCACCCCCTTTTTATCTGGGCTTTTTGCTGTTGTTTTTTGTTCAGAATGCTCTTGTGTATCATGGATATTTTGTTCACTGCAATGCTGTAAAACGTTTTCTGTTCTATCATAGTCTACTGTAAACAGTATTTATACTGCACCTCCTGTAGGCCTAGTGAACAGTAAAAAAAAAAAGATTTACTTTTTACTGGAATGCATTTGAATGTGAACATTACATCTGGACATACAGTTCCCAACCAAGAAATTTAGTGTAAAAATGCTGGATTGCATGTTTTGCATGGAAATACCTGTAAAACTGGAACACAAAAGTCTATGCAGTTTTTGTAATGTGAACAGTAGCCAGTATTTTGAAACCTAGTGTACTCTAATTGACTGCATGTATCTTGTGAAGTGAAAACAAGTTTCATTCTTTGACAAAATAACTTCATTTTGAGTCAGGTTTCCAGTGTTTTGGTAAAGTTAGTGTGTGCAGAGAAATGACGAGTTAGTGTATATGTAACAAAATGTGGTGTAAGAACATGGGATGTGCTTTTGAGAGGAAAATGATCCATTTGGCCAATTGTGTTTTGTAGGTGAGAGTCTGTGTTTAGAGTTTTGAAAATGTGTCAAATGAATGGACAAACGCTTGTTAGCGATTGAAAAAAACTGTATACTGCACTCCTGTAGGCCTAGTGAACGGTAAAAAAAAAAAAAAAAAAAAAGATTTGCTTTTTACTGGAATCTAGACATACAGTTCCCAACCAAGAAATTTAGTGTAAAAATGCTGGATTGCATGTTTTGCATGCAAATACCTGTAAAACTGAAACATAAAAGTCTATGCATTTTTTGTAATGTGAACAGTAGCCAGTATTTTGAAACCTAGTGTACTCTGATTGACTGCATGTATCTTGTGAAGTAAAAATAAGTTTCATTCTTTGACAAAATAACTTCATTTTGAGTCAGGTTTCCAGTGTTTTGGTAAAGTTAGTGTGTGCAGAGAAATGACGAGTTAGTGTATATGTAACAAAATGTGGTGTAAGAACATGGGATGTGCTTTTGAGAGGAAAATGATCCATTTGGCCAATTGTGTTTTGTAGGTGAGAGTCTGTGTTTAGAGTTTTGAAAATGTGTCAAATGAATGGACAAACGCTTGTTAGCGATTGAAAAAAACTGTATACTGCACTCCTGTAGGCCTAGTGAACGGTAAAAAAAAAAAAAAAAAAAAGATTTGCTTTTTACTGGAATCTAGACATACAGTTCCCAACCAAGAAATTTAGTGTAAAAATGCTGGATTGCATGTTTTGCATGCAAATACCTGTAAAACTGAAACATAAAAGTCTATGCATTTTTTGTAATGTGAACAGTAGCCAGTATTTTGAAACCTAGTGTACTCTGATTGACTGCATGTATCTTGTGAAGTAAAAATAAGTTTCATTCTTTGACAAAATAACTTCATTTTGAGTCAGGTTTCCAGTGTTTTGGTAAAGTTAGTGTGTGCAGAGAAATGACGAGTTAGTGTATATGTAACAAAATGTGGTGTAAGAACATGGGATGTGCTTTTGAGAGGAAAATTATCAATTTGGCCAATTGTGTTTTGTAGGTGAGAGTCTGTGTTTAGAGTTTTGAAAATGTGTCAAATGAATGGACAAACGCTTGTTAGCGATTGAAAAAAACTGTAATTAACGACACGATTAATTGGTCATAGTATTTTAGCAGCAAATCATAGTGTTTTAGCAGCAACAAAAAATGCAGTGGGGTTAGGATAATTTCCACTTTCGGGGTGGTGGTGTGAATGCTTTACTTTTGAGAAAAGAAGCTCTGGATCTACAGCCTACACCTTGGTCACATTGGCCCCAAAGGATCCGTCATGTGGACTAGATGTCTCTCTCTGTTCAAACTCTTTCAACAACTCAAAAAAAAAATAATAATAATACAAAATATAGATATTCTTTTTTTCAAAATGTTCTTGTATCTTTGGCAGTCCTGGCCTGAATTAAAGTAATTGTATGTACTGTAGGTTATACAGTATATTACATGTTGTACATACATGTAGGTATACAGGCTATTAGGATTACATTGCCTGTACTGCACTAAAGTTGTCATAGTCCGCCTATGCTGAAATGATTAACAAATCTGTTGACACCCTGTTAACTAGATTAGGGGTTATATTTGCTTATGGTCATATAATTCATTACCAACAATTTTTCATACAAAAGCGACCTTAGTCATTGCCAAACTGCCAAACAACGACAGGTTGTTGAATAATCAGCTCAGCGTCCAGCGCAGCTCATCTTTAATGACTCAAACTTATTTGCACAATATGCCACACAGCTTCTTGTGCAGGCCATGGTTCTGTCCAAACTGTATTGCAATTGTTTTTTTATAGCTGGCTGTTTGCGTAATGAGGCAGATGTTTCAGAAATGAGCAGCATGTCCGATCTTCACTCAGTCACTCAGCCTTCACTCCTCTGTTAGTTACTCTGAACTGGCTTTCTAGCAGGAATAATTGAAATAAAATAAAATAAAATGTTATTTTTTAACAAAATAAAATTCACTGGTATTGGAAACCACTGGTATTATTTAGACTGTTTGGTTTTTACTATAAATGTATGTTAATGTGTAGTGATGTAATTGTAAGTAGTTTTGGACAAAAGTATTGCTTAATACCATTAACATAAAAAAGAACAACTGGCAGATGTAAATGTGGCAGCCATAAAGTCTGCCACATTATCCATATGCATACCCTGTCATAGCACAAAAAAAGACACGTTCAAGTTGTTCTTTGTTACCAAATTCATGACAATGCCCTTAAAGAAATGTGTTCCAGGTAAAACTGGACCAGTATTGTCACTCACAGTGTAATCTAAAATGTGGAACAATCACCTCTTCAACTTTTTCATTTTTAGAAAATAATAATCTATTGACAGAACACATTATCAAACCATCACCAGTGCCCCTGGAATTGATTTTCAAATCCAAGTTCTTAATCCACCATTCAGCACATGATGTTTCATAAAGACAGGGTTTTTGTCATCATGTTAGACACTGTGGCCCCCCGTATACACACTATAACACACCATTACATAAACTCCTCAGCTCTAAAATGCATTGCTGGGACCTCCTTCTATCCATATCCTTCCTTGTTTCATTGTGTTTGTGTGAAATGTTCTTTTTCTTCTAAATAATATTTTCACTACACATTTTACTGAAGTCAGATGTTTCCAATAAAATGGTAGGTTTTTGTCATGGCTTGTAACACTGTGGCCGTTATAATACACAGTGGTTCACGCCTTTACAAAAACAGAACCCATTGTAAACAGGCAATTAGAACAAGATAAGGGGTCTATTAGAGTTAGTAAACTGTCTCACAATATTGTGCTTTCAAAGAAAGCTGGTTTTTAATAGTTTACAATTATAATAACTTAGACACATTTTCAACCAATTCAATACCAGTTTGCTAAAAGAGTGTGGCATTCAAAATGTCTGGTCAACTCCACCTCTAAAGCCTGTTCTCCATTCGATTTTAACGTTTTTATTTTGTCATTTAATCTGTTTTTTTTTTTTTTTTCAAACTACTTGTCTTGGTTAGGCCTACTGCAGTGCATTAGCGTAATTGTTCATTACTGTAACACTGGGAAATTGAGAAATTACGCAGTTGTAGGCCTATGTAACCTCTGTTTTAGAAGGACAGATGATGGTGTTGGATACGGGAGTAGGCTAACTCAACACACTTATCTGTTAAGCTTGAATGTATAATAATAATAATAATAATAATAATAATAATAATAATTCCCTTTGGCACCCCTTTTAAAAAAAATGTCCATTTTAGCACTATATGCCAGCCTTTTTCCTGAAGGTAGCCTTCATGATGATGAAGGTATTTGAATACCAGCCAGAAAGATTATCATGGAAAATATAATGTTCAGGGCCCGTATTCACAAATAATTTTAAGGCTAAAAGTAGCTCCTATAACTGGCGAATTGAGGAGAAATTCCTGAAAATAATGGGCGTGCGTGTCACTCCTAGGACTCCTAATTTTTTTCATTTAAAGTTATTCACAAAGCATTTTAAGCCTAAAAGTGGCTCCTAAGTCTAGGTCCTAAGTCTAGGACAGCTTAAAATAACTCGAGAGGACTTCTAACTCACTAAGACCTATTCACAAACCGCTTTTAGTGGCATTTCACGTCGCAATGTTTTGAAATGCAAGGGAATAATTGTGCATTGCAACTAAGGATGCAAATGCAACTAGAAAAGCACTCAGAGAGCGCAGCTACCTCCGCCTGCATTGTTCTTCCTAGGTTGTCACACATTTGAACCTAAACTATTCAGATCGCCACCACATGGCCATACCATGCCATTACACCACTAAGCTAAATACATAAACGCCTCTGGAATCCCGACGGAATTACGGATCAGTCCCACAATTTAGCCTAATCGTTTCTTCCTTGGGTCATGTCAGACCTTCCCTAAAAATGTCATCGAAATCCATCCTTTACTTTTTGAGTTATCTTGCTAACAAACAGACAGACAAACAGACAGACAAACAGACAGACAAACAGACAGACAGACAGACGCCGGTCCCCGATGAAAACATATGGGCAATTCCATATCAGTTGGAACAGGTCTGACACCTTTGTCCTCAGTTTTTCCTGATTTTTGGTCCAAATGTTCCATGTCTCATTAGAAGAGAACCAACATTTTAGCTTGGTATCTTGTTTAGTTTCTGAGATATGGCTCTTCAAATGTGGATAGACGTGTCCTAAAAAAAGGCTGAAAAATCCTGTATTTAATTAGCCCTTTTAAACCCCTCTCCTCTCTTAAGGCTACCATATTATTTTCTAAAAATTTGAACACTGGGGCAGTACCCTGTGTAGTTGTCCAATATCACAAAGGAATTACAGTCCTTCCCACCATTGAAGACATTCATCAAAACAAACCCATATATTTTTTTTAAAGCAATGAAAAAAACCCTGTTTTGTTCTCTTATGGTCATGAATGGATAGCACTCACGTTTTTAAAACTTTACATATAGTCCATGAGTAAGAGAACATGTTAGAAAAAAATTGAGATGGTAAGTTTTCATATTTCGAGGATATGAGCCTTCAAAGTTGGCCAAAATGGCGTTTTTTCCTAAAAATGCCAATTTTATTGCCTTTTTTCACGTGCCGTGAAAATAGGTTAAACAGACTGTGTTCTGAACTGCAAAGGAGGCAATGGCATAACAAATATCAGCAAACTTTCAGATAGACCTAGCCTATCACCGTCAATAACCCCACTAAAATGACTTTTCCAATTAAGAGGAAGCATTTATTTTAAAAAATATATATATAGCATATTTCCCTTTTAACTAGGCCTACAGGCTAGCTGCCACGCTTTTACATGTAGCTCTACCTTTTTTTAAACAGTAAAACATTATTCTACTTTGACATCTTTTTTTCACACAGAACATGATTGTAAGTCATTGTTGAAGTCGTTCATTATTTTAAGTCAGATTATTAGTCTACTATGGTCTGCGTTAACAAAAGGACATGACATGTCATGTTTACTTTTTAAATATGATTTATTAATTTATTATATAATCATTTATTCCTGTCAGTTGGGAATCGTTTTCTCCTAAGCATCCCGTTCCTAACCTGACTTTCGCCAGATCCTGTAGTTCGCTGTCTGCTCAGCGAAACGCCTCTGGTGGAGCATGGCGGAACTACAAGGGTCTGGCGAGAGTCAGGCTATCCCGTTCCGAGTCAAATACGAAACCCCTCTGCGCTTTGACATCGCACTCTGCCCCCTGCTGGTCACATAGACTGTTGATCAAATTATCAGAGACGTCATCCTCCTAGCGATGTTTCTCTCTTCAAATCTAGATAAACGTCTCGGTCCGAACACTGCTATTCATTATCATCAAACAGCTCCTCTTGGAAATTAAGTGAATGCCCCGTTCCCTTTTTGGCAACACGTGTCACTCTCTCTGCTCTGAATAATTGTTCAATTCCAACGAATCATTATTTTGTTCTTTCAAGAAACACCTTTTTCTTTTTTGTTTCTTTTTTTTAAAATCATTATCATTATTATTTTTCACTTTTTAAGGGTCTAAACTATCCTGTTGAATCAGTCTTGTTATCCCTGATTTTTTTTCAAAAACAAACAGAAAATCATTCAAGGACACATTTATATTTATAAATATAAATATTCTCACAATCCTGATATTTTGCATTGCTTACCAATAACAATTACATGAAATGAAACATGAAATACTTTTTCTATTTGCTCAAAACCTGTTTGACCACAAGGGGGCAGTCTGTCCACACAAACAGCTTGTCATACCTTGGCAGGAGGACACTTTTATCCGAAGCGAACAGTGGCTTGCATTCACATTCAACATTACAAAGGAGACCATATAGGTAGCAATAAATAAAAACCCAAAACTACCAGAGGAGGGTGCAGAGGTGTAAGTAGTCAAAGTGTGGATGGGGAAAGGAGAAGGCAAAAGACGGCAGAAGATGAAGGGAAGTGCAGGGTGAGGCTTAAGAACAGGTTTGGTTGTTAAATGTGCCTAGGAAGGAAGGTACTCCCAGAAGAGTTGGGTTAGCAGTCAAGTTAAGCGTTCTTCAAGGGCACACCTGTCCTCAGCCATGCATTTTCCTACCAGGAAGGGATCAAACCTATTATGTTTGTTTGTTTATAGTTTTTAACAGACGTTATTGTCCAAAGCTACTGCAGTGACATCAATAAACATGGCATTAAAATGAACGGTTTTATCATCATATGGCCTAAAAAAAAGCCTTCAGTCACAAGTCTGATTTCCTGATCAGTTAGGCCACGGCTTCTTGAAAATAAATAGTGATGCCTCAGCTTCAGTTGCATGTTTAACTATTGCTCTACACCACTGACATTAGACCACTAAATTGAAGGTATGCACCAGAATTGAACAGGCCTAAACTGAAATGTACCAGATAAATGACAAGTAAAGGGTCATTTTCAACTTGTTCATAAAGCCTTTGCATATAATCATAATTTCTTGTCTCTGCAGAATGCTGTAGCAAGCTCAATTCATATTAATGGCCTTTGCACATTCAGAGGTCGGATATTTAAAGAAACATGGCGAACACACAGCAACAAATGACAAGATACATTTCCACACACTGTGACATTATGTGGTGAGCTGAAAGACCAGGGATTTCTGTCTCAGAAGGCTTTCATATTCCTATATGACAAAATGTCCTATGTTATTGGCCCCCAATTATCAATTGGAAAAGGTTTTATCAATGGAAATACTTGGATGATGGATCATACATTATGCTGTGTATTGTGAATATAGGAGAACATGTTTGACCACCTGAAGCCACATTTCAACACTAGGTCTGGAACATTGCAAATGTTTTGTATGGCACAGGCCTCTCATCCTCTTTGCTATACACAGATGACTGCTGCAGTGAGATATACTGTACCCATTGCAGACAATAAGCATCACTGAGGTTTGCAGAGATATAACAGCTATAAGAAGGATGAAGAAATATCACGTTGTTCTGTTACAAACTGTTCTGTAAGATGATCTCATAAAGCTCTCTTACATGGAGGGAACACCAGCCAGTGGGCATGTAAATGAAGCGTTCCATTTGCAGAGTGTCTACTGCAACAATTAGATTCCATTGCAATCCATCTGGCTACACCAAATGTGATCACGCTTCACTTGCGATCTGGTGTAGCCCAGGCCTTAAAATGAAATGTGACTCCATCACTTCAGAAGTCAGAATTCTTGAGATCTTTTTATGACTCAATTTTTGTACCTTTTATTTCATCTGATTATATGCTTAAGTGAATCAACAAGATTATCTAACAATATGATCCAAGTCTGTAGCTGTATCATTTCAACTCAACTCAGAAGAGACCGTTGTTACAGCAAGCTGAATCCATTCTGTGAGACAGTATCAACCCACTGCAGCTATAGCTTTTCAGCCCCTTCATACCTTTATAGCTTTAGCCATTATATGGCTATACTCCGATAGAAAACAAATGTACATATCAATCACATCCTAACCAACCCAAAGTCACTTTGTAAACAGGCTTCTTATTGTCTGGTCTTATTTAGTTTGTTTTAGCAGTAGGGTACACTTTTTTGTATTATGAATGTATTAAGTTTGTGCGGTGTGATATGATTTTCCAGCTGCTAGACCAATTTCCTCTTCTAAGACAGAGCTTTAACTGTGGTTTAACACTTTATTACTGGCCACTTTATTAACTTGAAAGACTTGTGGAAAATTGTGATGACTAGAACGATAACACAACTGGAATGATGCTTGATTCGCAATAATTTCTCCTCATATGCTTAGATGATAATGTGCCGAGATGTCTCTGAGTCAGGATCAGTTGTTTTCACCAATAATTCACACTTTGGCATTGCTGACAGCAGCTTCTTGCGCAGTCTTCTTGATTGACCTACTGTCTTTTCTTTAGTAAACTTCTTAGATTCAAGACGCAAATGTGTGTGTGTGTGTGTGTGTGTGTGTGTGTGTATGTGTGGGTGAGAGAGAGAGAGAGAGAGAGAGTAGTTCATGCAAAAATAATTTCATGTCCACACCTCAACTTAAGGATTTTCGGTTGTGACACATTTGAATGACCTCAAAAGCCTTCACAGAGCCCTCTGGGACACTAGCACTGATGCATGGACACAGCATGCAAAGCTGAGTCCGAACAAACTCGACAAGAACTTGTATAGCTACAGTAAACTAAACAAGGACTTACTGTAAACGAGGCCTCTACGCATCCATCAATAACATGCAAATCTACGCTTCAGTGAGAAGTGTGTAAACTTTTTACATGCTCTCCTCTCACTTGCTCAATGATTGTTAAAACTCAAACTGTTGCTTATCATATAAACATTTCATTAAATCCTCAAATGTTTTAAATAAATCTGTGTTCTAAAGCCACAGATATCCTCAAGGTCCTCTTGCGTGCCCTACCTCACTGTGCAGTATGCCAGTATGTGTGTATACCTGCATATACATCTGCACTATACTGTATGTATCTATCTATCTATTTATCGGTTTATCTATTTATCGGTTTGTCTATCTAAGTATGAAACACAGAGAGAAGGACCGGAGACTGAACATTAAATGCCTGGAATACCTTGGACTTTCTAACAAATAACATAATTTTTAACATATGGACGATAATTGTGATGGTGCTACATGTTGTTCTTAATTTATCGTATCTCAGAATATGCCATGCAGTGTTTATCATGCGGCAGAGAGGAAGTGTGCGCGCTCAAAAATTCTCTCGAGTCTCTCAGAGTTGTTTTCAGCCCAAGTGCTGCAGGTGTGACACTTGTGAGGAATTCAGAAAGGGGAAGAGCAAGTTGAAATACGTTTATTTCTGTACAACTGAAATAACAAATGAACCCTCTGGGATTAGCTGGTCTAGAAATAGCCATAATTTGCTTTCGAATACTTTGTGTGTTTTACATTTACGTTTAACATTTGTATTTGGCATGTAACATTTAAAATGATAAAATAGCATTTAACATCTTGTGAAGCACAGTAGGCTACTTTTTATTTGTTGGAAAAGTTTTGCAGTTACGCTGTATCTATACATACTGTATGTGAAAGACCGTGTTTTCAATAAACCTGAAACAAATGCTGATAAAACAATCAAGCTCAAAACTAATGAGTGATTCAACTTTACTTTGTGTATACAGTGAAAAGATGAAAACAAAAATGGAAGTGTTTCTGTAATGCAAATACAACTTCACAGAAATTACTCGCCCATAAATTACAACTTAGAACTGAGAAGTACAATTTAGACAGATATTTAGATAATAATATTTTTAAACAATTTATATAAATAGAAACTGCTCAAAAATATGATGACCTGCCACTGGTTCCTCTCTCTCCTTTTCATCAGTGTTTCACCTGGAAGTAAAGGGGGAAACACTACTTGAGAATCTCTATCATGTAGTAGTAATGGCAGAAGACAACTAAAAGCCTGTACACACCAAGTCCAATTTTCCGGACGAAATATTCACACGAAATTACTCAGGCTATTAAACATGTGTATACTAATTAGTCTGTACACACCGAGGACCTTCAGAACAGTCTCACCTGATGCGAAATTTCGGACGCGAAATCGAACTCAGTGTGTACGGGCCTTAATACTGTATCATGATCCTTTTGATGTGAAATTCTAAAGGTTTTCTAGCAACGCTGACAACGTTTCCTTTATTTCTTGCCTTTATTAATTGCTATTGTCATTCCTATTGTCTCAACTCACATTTCTTTCATTAGTGTCTTAATGTCTCAGATCTTTCAGCACTGCAAAGCAATTGAAATTTCAAAGCAGTCCTCATTTTAGTAAAAGATGATCCAGTCATCCATGGATGGTGCAACTGTTATACTGATACCTTGCCAAGACTGAGGATAGCGCTGTAGACCAGAGAGAAGAGGAAGAGGAATATGAAGGAGGTGGTGGTGGACCACATGCTGCTGTATTCGTCCTCTTCCTCATCCTCACTCTTCGTGCAGAGCCAGACATCTTCATCTCCCACCCCAGGCTCACCTGTGGACAACACCAGACATCACTGATGCCGCTCATTCTCATGCCACTCACAACAGCATGCACTCTCTGGCAGGTGGTTGGTTTACTTTGGAAAACGTGCAACCTTTTTTCTCAGAATGGCAAACTAGGGTATTATCATATAGCATACTATAACAGAAAAGTACTCCTGTGCTGGTTTTGTACTGAGTTGCAGATGTTGATTTCAAATTAAAAATGTATGTTAAGGACACATTTTCAGGTGTTTAAATGACTGTGGAGTTGTATGCCAGTTTTATCTAGATTATGTGTCTGTCTACTTGGTATAGGAGGATGTAAAAAATAGTCATGCAGCTCTTACTGTATTCTTCTCTACAATACATTACAAGGGAAATATAATATGACATGCTACTGTATATTTCACAACTGACAAACTTCCGCTGTGATAAAATGCAATGGTATGAATTTATTTGATGCTTTGATCACAAGACAGCACACAGAAGACAAAAACACTAAGCGATTCACAATCACTGTCAAAACACGACACCACAGATATGACAATACAGAAAGTCACGATGAAACAAGTTCTCACAAACAAGCAATGCAGTGCTTTCGCGAAAACAACAAATTACTGAGACTTGCAAACATGATGAAGAGGCATTGGACAGGGGACAAGAACATAACATCAACAAATACAACATTTATCGCAACACAGCCAACAAAACAGATACAATGTCTCAAGCAAACCATTGGTGAATCAATACCCCAAACAATGATTTTTAGATGTTTTTTTGGACAGAATAGCATGCTGGATGGTTCACATGAGTTTGCTTGAGAGATTACTTATCATCACATACAGGACACTCTTGGTATTTACTTATTGAGTATTCCACCAGTTTTGGAGAAGTGTAGCTTTCCATGCCGCCATACTTGACGGCGCAGGTTAATTTTCTTAACACTGGACTCTGTGAATTGACCGTCAATATGCTGACATGCGACTCGTTGCCATCCTGTTGTTCCACAACGCCCGTCTTTCCCTCCAGATACGATCCTCCGTCCACCTGCCACATGATGTACACATCTCCAGAGCCCCTGACCTCACACACCACAGATTCATGGTTTGGGTCTCTTGCCTCAGGGAGGGTGTAGATGAGCACTTCAGGATCTGCTCCACCTGATAAATGAAGATACAAGCACTGATGTCAAAGCTACCATAGTGGTCGATGAAGTCTTCTTGAACTCTTCTTGGGCTTTTTAATACTTTAGGAAAAACATATCCTATTGTTTATATTGTCATATATGGCCAATATTCCAGTTATATGACAAAGATAAAGGGCATCACAAAATGCTATGAAATGTTTAGGTCTGTCTTTTATTGTTCCCCAGGGCTAAACATAGTATAGAAATGAACTCCAAAAATGTAAAAAGCACAAAAGTCTCACCTTTTTTTAACTTTATTTTCTGTGAGCTGCCCTGCACCTCCCCATTGTGCTTATCGGACACGAGGCACTCAAACTCCTGTCCAGAGAACCAGTCACTCAAATCCACCTCCAGTTTGCTGATCTTCCTTGACTGGCCATTTCCCAGTTGGTCTTTTTCCACTTTAGCTCTGCTATTCTGATCTTTTCCTGGCACCTTCCATGTGACTTCAGCATCATTCACAGCTCCTGTGTCTCTACCAGTGATGATACACTTGAGCACTGCTGTATCATTGAGGAAAATATCTCTCGATGATGGAGGGGTTAGCTCCACTGACAGCTGGCCTGGGAGAAAAAAAGGAGAGAAAAAATACTGTGTAAAGAGAGAGAGAGAGAGAGAGAGAGAGAGAGAGAGAGAGTGTGTGTGTGTGTGTGTGTGTGTGTGTGTGTGTGTGTGTGTGTGTGTGTGTGTGTGTGTGTGTATGTGTGCGTGCGTGCGTGTGTATGTGTGTGAGAATGCCTTACCTTCCAATCTTTTTTCTTTAGTGATTTTTTTGCCATTATGAGACACTTCACAAGTGAACACTTGTTTGTTGCCCTGTGTTGTTTTGTTTAGCTTCAGAAAGCTTTGAGCTGTATAGTAACCACTTGAGTCTTCCTGAATAAACTGTGGCGTCTCACTTTTAATTATAGCGTTATCCTCTTTCCATGTCACTGTCAGCGATTTGGGGGAAAAGTTTTCAATGACACACAAGGCGTTCTGGCTTTCAAAGGTGAATACCGGCAGCACACTCACAGTTGGTGACCTGGGAGCTGAAATGATTTTTTTTTTTCACAATTAGAAAATAATTTACATTGGTTCAGTTATACTGCTGCTTCCATAAACCTACGTGTTATGGTGGACGTACAGTACATGTTGCCAACATTTCTGTGTCTGCATATAAAGAGTTACTTTGTATCCTTGTTATTTCAGACCTCACAGCAACTACAATTTTAAAACATATGTGTTGGAAACAACACAAACTGTGTTGTCCCTATTTGGACACAGAGATGTGTTAAAAACAATCCAAGTTTTTAACAACTTTGTTTTCATATTGCCTGCATTCATTTAGTTGGATGACTTGAGCGGACCTGTCACATATAAATAGATACTGGATCATAGAAATGTATGCACACACATACACACACAAACAAACATCTACCTTTGACATCAAGAGTTGTATTCCCGCTTGGTTGTGATGTTGTGGGTCTGCCTCTCCTCTCCCCCTGACACCAGTACTGGCCCTTATGAGACTCAGCAGCTCCTCTGATGGTGAAGGTGTTTCCCTCAGGCGCTGGAACGCTGCTGGAGCCCTTATACCACTTGTATGTCCAGCCACTGAGAGACTCTATCACACACGTCAGAGTGACCGTATCTCCAGTGAACACAGGACTCTGGGGCTCTACAGTCAGTGTAGTCAAAGGCAGGGCTGCAGAGGAGTAGATGGAGAGAATAAGAGCAAAGGAGAATGAATTTGACCTGTTCTCATTAGATTATGCAGGATAGCAATATAGCATACATGTCCAAGTAATATTTTTTGAATGCACATATCAGTATGCAATTCAGACACAATACCATTTTATACTATTTCCCTTTTAGTTAGAGTACACATTCATATAAAACACTTCACCTTTCACTGTAAGCTGAACATTTCTGTAAAATGATAGTCTCCTGCTTCTCTCTCTCACTCCATAGCATGAATAGAATCTTTCAAGTCAATAGATACAGTATACTTACCATGTTTAAAATGGATAGTTCCGGTCCTTGATTATGATTAGCAGAATAGCGCTCAATGTTGTTGTAAAATCCAACATAAACATACACCATGACCACATTTCATTCTATAGTACTGTGCTACCACAACTTCATACAAAGGTTAGAGTATAGATGTGTCTTAATGCTGCTTCGCAACCATTCAGATAGAGGAAGTGTATTTTTTGGCGATAAAATGATTATTTATGACTAAATAGTTTCCTTTCTCTTTGTTGTGCCATTATTATGTGACATTTTGCCAGATATATGTAGTTGTGTTTGAAAAAACTATGCTGTCGCTATCTGAAGATAAAGATGTGCTAAAAACAACTCAAAATTCTCTTTTTTTAACACATTAGTTTGAAGAGTGTACCAACTCACTGGGCATCTCAATTTATTGTTAAGTGTATAGTATGTTTTGTTTTGGTTAAATTGTGGTGTGTATTGTCTGTCTGTCCAATTGTTTAGCCTCTTGCTCACCCCTACCATTGGTTTTTAACAAAAAAAATACATTATTGTTCATACTACTGCCTGTGTGCACTCATTTAGTTGGATGACTTCAGTGTCCCTGTCACATAGAAAATAAATACTAGATCATAGACATTTGTACACACACACACAGTTTGTTTGTATCTAGAACCTAGATCATTTCCGGCTAGGGAGCCATGATCTGAGAGTTACTTGGCATCCGGCTTAGCAACTACCCACTGACAGGGCATCTCAATCTATTGTCAAGTGCATGATTTTCTTCTCTGTTTCTCATCTCTTCCTGGCACCAGTAAACCCTTTCATGCTACTGTACACACACACCCATGCCCTCATTTTACAGCAAATTATGGAGCGAAAAAAGGCATAACACATGACATCTGTGCAACTCGACCTAATTAACACTTTATAATAACTACACACTATTATGCATTTATTAAGCATGTGTAAACTATTACTAAATGCTTTGTTCCTCAATTGTAAAGCATTATCCCTACCTTAATTTAATTTGTAAAGCATTTGTACACACAGATATAAATGGCTTGTTCATAGGAAATATATTTATATTTATTCATCTAAAATATATTTATGAATTGATTTCATAAGTAATCAAAGGTGGGGGTAGCATAGTGGATAAGTACCTTTTGGTGTTTTAAGCCCCCAATGTCATCTTCCAGGCAGTGCTGTAGACTCAACACTATCCTCAAACTACACCCAAATGCATCTTGTAAATAGGCTTACATGTTCTACACATTTTCAGATTTTTTGTTCTAATGAGTTCAAGTTCAAGTTCATACTGAATACAGAGTATAAACCTCCAAAATGAATCCACATATTTTAAGGCAATAAGAGGTAGAATTGGGGCCTACTTACCCAGTTACCTTTGCATCAAAAGATTGGTATTCATTTTGAGAGTTTTATACCAGAGCGAAATGGAAATGTACATTTAAAACACATTTGGGTGTGCAGCACTATAATACATCATAGCCTACATAAAATGTTAAGCAAATGAGCTGAGCATCTCGGTTTAGTATGTTAAAAAATAAAATAATAATAATTAAAAATAATAATAATAAAAAAAAAGCAGGTGCAATCTGTCATTAGTAACGTTTTTTTGTTGTATTTTTAAGCAATCACAAGTTGAGCCCATAATATTGAATAAAAGTACAATTAACACTTACCTGGTTTAGTTACTACAGCTTTCTTGTCGGCGGCGCCGTCTACTTCACAGGTGAAAGATTTCTTTACTTCCCAATCTGTATCCCGGACGCGAATCTGGCTGATCTTGGAGAACTTTCCATCTTTGGGGATGTCTGGGTATTGTATGAAGTCGGTAAGGTATTTTCCACTTGGGTCTTTCCATTTAAACTTCTTTGAGTTGGCTGGCAAAAATCCGGACATAACGCAACCCAGAGTGACGAATCCACTGGAGTCAGAACCGCACTGTTCCAGTGCGAAGATGGACGTCGGCGCAGATGAGGCTCCTTATTACACATAAAAATAAAAAAAAGTATAGATAAAAAAAATACATACGTGTAGAAATAGATCAATAGCTGACCTTTGCCTGTTTTTTTCCCCACTAGACATGCCACTTACCTGTTGTGACAGTAACCAGGGTGCCTTTGCCCCAGTAATCAAATGCCCAGTTGCACAGCACTTATTAGAACAACCATGCAAGACAAATAGCCTACATCACTGTCTCAATAGATCAACGTTAATTTCCTCCGAGTTTTAGTTCATATTGCAATGTGCACATTCCGTAGTTTAAATATTTTCGAGGCCCCAAACATTACAGTAAATAATGCTAAAGGGGATTCGATGTTCTTACCAGATGAAACCGTGACCATGGTTCCTTTCCCCCAGTAGTCAAAAGCGTAGTCACTGTGAGAATGTTTGACGTATTTGCCGTGCAAAAAGTTAAGACGAGTCGATTTAATCGCTTTTAGATCCATAGACTGATGCAGAATTGATAATGGAGTTATTTTAAACACACAATAGCTTCTGGATTTTATCAATAAATCGTGGAATTAGTCAAACCAGGCCCCCCTTTGTTCAAAATATGAAAATATTCAAAATATGAAACGCTTTGTTGATTGCAAAAGATACATGTTTGGTTTGCTTCTTAAATACCTAATTTAGAAGAAGGAAAACAAGTAGTGCAACGCCTGCCTTATAGGCCTACATTGCCCTGAAGAAACGGTCACCGAGGTGCCTTTAAAACGGTCAAAATTGGTCACACAGAATAGGATGCGTGTTACAGATGTATTGGGCAAATAGTTTTACGTCTAATTCGATGTGCATAGCATAGTTTTAGAACATTATTCTATCTTCAACGCAGAGCCTAATCCCATCAGATGGATTTGACACGTCCATGCGTAATAATGACTGTGAAACTGCAGTTGCGACTTAGGTTTGATTCAATTTTGACAATAGCAGTAATAATTTCGCTCATTGATAGCCTAACTAAAACAGAGAGACGCCGTTACAATTTACACCAAACTTACCAGATGAAACCTCAACTGTTGGGCGTGTTTTTGTATACAGAATATTAACCGCGAATAAACCCACTAACAGCGCTCATGGTCAGAAACCTCTAATCGGTTTGTTATCGAATATTAAGTGATTAGATACTCACCAGAAGACACTGTCACTTGAGTTCCTTTCCCCCAGTAATCGAAGTAGCCGTCACAGTAATATATTTGGCTAGGTCTTCGATCAAAAAGTTATAGAGGCTCCCTAGGGTTATCAGGCTAGCCAATTGAGGTGGGAGTAGACAACAGGCCCATTAGATATTAATCTCAATGCACTTCTGTAGTGTTTCCCAATTCAAATATTTGTATAGATAGATCTTAGATTCAGATTGTCTCCGTGAGCCGGACCCGTGGAATTTTTGGTCCCGATAATATCAGGCCGATATGCTTTCGGAGATCTGCACTAGGTGTTGATAGTTGTAGGCTACAGTTTAGCAAAATAAGCAATGGGCGAGACCAAGACAAAGAATGTATTGAGCGAAATCATTTTAACAACCAAATTGAATCTGAAGAAGCACCGTGCTCATGATGATTAATGATGAGGTAATGGGCCACACATGGCCCAGGGGCCAAGCCGACATTCAGCCACACTCAGTCAAATCCATTTTACAGTGTGTGGGCCAGAAGTGGCCCGGGGACCAAGCCGACATTCAGCCACACTCAGTCAAATCTATTTTACAGTGTGTGGGCCAGAAGTGGCCCGGGGACCAAGCCGACACTCAACCACACTCAACAAACAATAAGAGTAATTTCACAGTGTGTGGGCCAGAAGTGGCCCAGGGACCAAGCCGACTCTCAACCACACTCAACAAACAATAAGAGTAATTTCACAGTGTGTGGGCCAGACCTGGGTCAGACCTGGGCCAGAGCAAATAAGTGTCAGTTACCAGTGATTGGGCCGGGAACCAAGCCAGAAGTGGGCCAACACAACACCCACACTATACCCTGAGGCAAGGTAGTGGGCCAGTGGTGGGCCGCACAAATGTTGTTGAATGAATTTATTCCTGTCAGGCCTACATGGAAATCGTGTCCTTCTTATGCAGCCTCTTTATGCTTTGACATTACACTCTGCCCCTGCAGTTATTCTGCATTTTCAGTGCCACAATAGTGTAAAATGTATGGTTGAAGTACAATATGTTCGTAAGGAGTCAATTCATTATCGTGTTTTCATGTCATCTAGTGTATCGATTGCCATTAATGCAAGACAGAAATGTTACCATGATGATGCATTCGGTCAACAAGGTTTTTGTACAACTTTGCACCACTGTGGTCGTAGTTATCACAGTGCTAGCTCGCAGAACAAAAAGTAACTTCCCTAACATGTCAACAACTGCTCCACTGTCACAGTAACAGAGCTAACACGATGTATTGATAACATGATGGTTCTCAGGCATGAAAAAAAGTGACTATAAAGAGGAATATAAAATCATCTTTTGGAAATTGATCTTAATGCCTTAAATTGGGAGGAAATATCCAACCTTTATGGACATCAAATTTCTTTGTGAATTAATAGTAATTTTCTTTGTGAAAAAATAATAGTTTTCATGTATGTTTCTGCCCCACCTAAACGTACGGCCACTGGTGTCATTGCAAGATATTTCTATGTATGGAGAGAATGAATGCTCACTTTGGTAAATCTTAGTCATTTTACTAATTAGTGGTCTCATTTTACGAGATTGTGTGCACAATGTATATACTGTGTGCTCATTTTACTAAACCGTGTCCAAGGTTACTAAACAGTGCACTCATTTTACTAAATGGTGCTTTCAATTTACTAAATCCTGCACACATTTTACTAAAGTGGCGCGTTTTAATAATGCTGAATTTACAACAATTAAAAGAGCACAATTTAGTAAAATGAGCGGACGTACTATGCCAGATAGATAGATAGATAGATATACTTCATTCATTCCCAAGGGACAATTGCAGTATAACTTAGTCATTGTCATTGGCATTTCATTTCCTTACAGGATTGTAGCTGAAACAACATGACAGCATTGTTAAGTAAACCAGCCCAAAACGAAGTTGCAGCCAGTGGGAAATACAGATTCTATGTCATATACAATATTCCTAAGGTCGATGGCAAAGGCTGCCTATAGTGGAACAATATTGATCTCTTGCTAACAGCTACAAGTTACTTTCTGTAAGTTTAGTGCATTCACCAAAAACATTGTTAAATCATATACTGTATAACATGGTCACCACATGGATTACTGGATGGAGACTACATTCTATTATGGGAAGTACCATCTCCATTTAGCTCCTGCCCCCCTTAATGGTCACCACTATTAGTGTTTAAAACTAGATGTACCGCAAAGTGCTACAAAATATGACTGCCACTCTGCACATTCTGCTCCTATGGGAATTTAACATAGGGGTCAAATACTTATGCCCCGTGTATTTTAGGAAGAACATTAATTTATTTACGATACATTCTGTAATCACAAAGAAAATTGGTGTCCTTAGCGGTTTGATTTTTAGTCAACTTTAACATGGGTTCGAATACTTATTCTTCCCACTGTATGTGCAAACATAGAAGTAGTGCAAAATTAGGCCTAAACAATGTATTTCTCTCTCTCTCTCTCTCTCTCTCTCTCTCTCTCTGTATGAGTGTGTGTGTGTGTGTGTGTGTGTGTGTGTGTAGTGTGTCCAGTCTAGACTGAGGACACTTCACAAAAGCTTCACACAGTGTCTCTACTCTGAGGTACAATAGAATCAAACAGGTCAAACTTTCCTGTCAGGGTGATGACGTGAAGGCCTTACTCTTGAGGAAAGAATCATACTGGATCTACACCTCGGGCACATTGGCCCCAAGGGGCATGAATGAGGATTTCGACCTGAGGACCTTTGTGTAACAGTCAGGGGGGACTACTTGGGATACAGCGCCCTCCATAATTATTGGCACCCCTGGTTAAGATGTGTTAAAAGCCTTAAAATAAATTCAGTTTTTATTGTAGAAGCATACTCTCACACTGAAAATTGTAGAAGAATGTAACCTTCAACTCAAGTGAATTTTAAGGTGGGAAAAAAATTGCTGACTGAGAAATAATTATTCTTCATAAAATCACCTGTTCCACAATTATTGGCACCCCTAACAATTCCTAGGAAATAAATGTAATTAAAGTATTTCTGTCATTTCTACAGTAGTTTACAAAGTCGATCAGAGTATGTAGGAACATTTAATTAGTAATTCTTAACATCCTGTTTCCCTGGGCTATAAATATGACGTGACACAGAGGCCATTTCTCTTCAACATGGGAAAGACAAAGGAACACACTGTTCAAGTAAGGCAGATGTGTGTCGACCTTCACAAGTAAGGCAATGGCTACAAGAAAATAGCCACTCGCACACCTGCCCATATCTATGGTCAGAGGAATCGTTAAGAAGTTTAAAACAACTGGAACAGTGGTAAACAAGCCTGGAAGAGGACTCAAGTTTATTTTGCCACCACGCACTGTTACAGAATTGCATCAAATGGTTGCATCTTGGGGTCACAAAGTCTCCAAAACAACCATCAGGCACTATCTACATGCCAACAAGTTGTTTGGGAGGCATGCACGGAAAAAAACCTCTCACTCAAAATCATAAGCACAAACGTCTGGAGCGGTACTGGGCCTTCAACTGGGACCGTGTGCTTTGCTCAGATGAGACAATTTAGAGCTTTTTGGCAACAAACACTCTAAGTGGGTCTGGCGTAACAAAAAGATGAGTATACAGAACAGCACCTCATGCCCACTGTGAAGTATGGTGGAGGATCGGTGATGCTGTGGGCCTGTTTCTCTTCCAAAGGGCCTGGGAACCTTGTTAGGGTGCATGGCATCATTAATGCTTTGAAATACCAGGACATTTTAAATCAAAATCTGGTGGCCTCTGCCCGAAAGCTGAAGATGGGTTGTCACTGGGTCTTTCAGCAAGATAATGACCCTAAACGTATGGCCAAGTCTACACAGAAATGGTTTACCAGACACCGTATCAAGCTCCTACCATGGCCATCTCAGTTTCCAGACCTCAACCCCATTGAAAACCTGTGGGGTGAGCTGAAGAGGAGATTGCAGAGGAGAGGACCCAGGTCGCTGGATGATTTGGAGATTTTGTGCAAAGAGGAATCGTTGAAGATCCCTCTTTCTGTTTTCTCTAATCTTGTGAAACATTATAAAAGAAGATTAGGTGCTGTTTTATTAGCAAAAGGGGGTTGTACGAAGCATTAACATCAGGGGTTCCAATAATTGTGGCACACATGATTTGATGTAAAATAATTATTTCTTAATGTGGGATTTTTTTCCTTCTAAATAAATGCACTTGTATTAAAGGTTGGATTTTACGCTTTTTTTCATTGTGGTCCTATATAATTTGGAAAAAAAATGAATTTATTAGAAGCTAAAGAGCACATCTTAACCAGGGGTGCCAATAATTATGGAGGGCGCTGTATGTCGTGTGTACTAGATGTGTCTGTTCAAACTCTTTTCAACAACTTTTTTTTTTTTTTTTTAATTCAAAATATGATATTATCTTTGACAATCCTGGACTGAATTAAAGTCATTGTATGTTGTACATACTGTAGGTACATAGGCTATTAGGATTACATTAACTGTACTGCACTTTACATTTTTCACTTTGGTACATTTTTCACTTTGGTAAGAGGAGTCTGGTGGCATGAGTCACTCATCTGTTAATTACTCTGAATTGACCTTCTAGCAGGAATAGTTAAAATAAAATAAGATTGCATTCTTTTAATAAAATAAAATCTCAGGACTTTTTATCCACAACTGCTAAAACATTTTCTTCTCAAAACCACTGGTATTGTTTAGGCTGTTTCGCTTTACTATAAATGTATGTTAATGTGTACTGTATTAAATACAGCAGTAATGTAAGTCGCTTTGGACAGAGGTGTCTGCTTAATACCATGAATCTGAAGTCTACCACATAATCCATAAAGCATTTCCTGTCACAAAAACCTAGCACAAAAAAGGTTGAAGTTGTTTTTGCTATCAATGTCTTGACAATGCCCTTACACAAAGGTGTTCCAGTTAAAACTGGATTCAGCCACTTGTCACTCAGAGTGTCATCCAAAATGTGAATAGCGCAATCACCTCTTCAACTTTTTTCAGTTTTAGAAAATAATGATGCATTTGCTACAGCACTTAACATATTGTCAAACCATCACCAGTACCCCTTGAATTGATTTTCAAAACCAAGTTCTTGATCCACCATTCAGCACATGTTGATTCATAAAGACAGGGTTTTTGTCATCATGTTAGACACTGTGGCCCCCCGTATACACACTATAACACACCATTACATAAACTCCTCAGCTCTAAAATGCTTTGACCTCCTTCTAACAATGTCCTTCCTTGTTTCATTGTGTTCGTATGAATTGTTCATCCAAATAATATTTTCACTACACATTTTACTGTGTCAGATGTTTCCAATAAAATGGCAGGTTTTTGTCATGGCTTGTAACACTGTGGCCGTTATAGTAGCCTACACAGTGGTTCACGCCTTTACAAAAACAGAACCTATTGTAAACAGGCATTAAAACAAGATAAGGGATCTATTAGAGTTATTAAACTGTCTCACAATGTTGTGCTTTCAAAGAAAGCTAGTCTCTAATAGTTTACAATTATTAGAACATAGTCCCATATTTTCAAGAAATTCAACACCAGTTTGCTGAAAGAATGTGGCACTCAAAATGGTTGGTCAACTCCTCCACCTCTAAAGCATGTTATGGTCTATCTCATCTCGGTTTTAAAGTTTTTAGCTTGTTATTTAACCTGTTTGTTCAAAACTACTTGTCTTGGTTACCGCATCAGCGTAATTGTTAACATTGGGCAATTGAGAAATTATCCAGTTGTATGTAGCCTCTGTTTGAGGAGGACAGATGATGGTGACAGACAGGAGTAACTCAACACACTTATCTGTTAAGCTCGCATGTAAAACAGTAAAAAAAAAAAAAAAAAAAAAAATCAACACCATACTTTTCATCTGATTTTTGGTTAGGCCTAGGCCTTGTTCTGATGTTCACCATGGCCACAGTACAAGGATCACCTAAGTCTGTGAGTCATGACTGGGAGTGAAAGCATCTATCTGCCCATGTCTCTGTAAGCCTATATTTCTGCTGACATTTATGTTTTTTTTTTTTTATGTTTATTTTTATTTGTTTTAATATATTTTTTTATGCAAGCTATTTTTGTTTTTAATTGTCACATTTAAGAGAAGAATCCGCACACTACAAGTCTTTGTGAATAGCTTTACTGATAGCTAGCTTTCGGTCGTTAGACCTTCTTCAGGCAGAGAAGGTCTAACGACCGAAAGCTAGCTATCAGTAAAGCTATTCACAAAGACTTGTAGTGTGCGGATTCTTCTCTTAGATATCCAGTCACTCTTAATCCTGCACCTCACACGGATGAGCGGTGATTTTTTACCTAATTGTCACATTTAAAAAAAAAAAAAAAAAACAGCAGCAACAACAACCCAAACCGTAATGAGATGTCTGTGTAGCATTCAAGGTTTTCTATCATTTCTTCAATCTATAGTAGGGCTGGGATAAACGATTATTTTTTAAACGATTAATCTAGCGATTATTTTTTCGATGCATCGATTAATCTAACGATTCATTTTTTCAGTTCGATTCGATTTCGATTCGATTCGATTATCGATTATCTCCCCACTAATTGACTAATTGCAATATATACATGTTGATTTACATATCTGAATGAAATAAAACATTGCAATGTATGTTTATTGCTCTTAAAATTCCAAAATGAAAGACTATGCAAGTGCAAAGTAATGCATTCTAAGTCAGAGGTAGCATTCAATAAAACCTTGAAGCCTTGAAAACACTGGGAGTGCTGTCAAATTGAAGGGGACAAGATCCCAACTGTCATCAATAAAATGACAAGTTAAGTAGGCGTATTTTAAGTCTTTGGGACTTTGGAGCCATAGGGCCCATACACATACTGTATACCCCCATCAAATCATCATTATGATGATTATTATTATAATTATTATTATTATGCTGTATTAAGTGTACTTTCACTTCAAAGCAGTCAATGTTTTAAATGCTAATATTGTTCACAAAAAGTTTGTGAAAAAATCAGACCTGCTTTAGTAATGTAAGATTACAATAGCTTTTGCATGGTTGCATGATAAATACAGTAGCCTACTTCTGAAAACAACAGCAATAATATGGGTGCTATTGTTTTGGGATGTTTCCCTCATGCAAGCATCAAACTCTGGTAGGCAAATGGAGACGAAATTGATATGCTTTTTAATGAAATGCCATTTGAATCTCTGAATGTAAGGATTCAGGAAACACGTATACCAACTTTAGTCTATGTATTACGGCCGAGCAGATAGGCGTAAATCACTGATCTGGAGATTTTTAGATGAAAGACTAAGGCTACAATCTTTTGACCATACTCAAATTTGACTGAACTATACTCTGCTCTGTATCAAGAATCCACGTTGTTCTATTAAATGTCGTTAAATAATTAAACAGCAGGTTGAACAGAACTTGCCACCAACGTTATCGATTAGTTTCAGTTTCTGTCGCGCAAACACGCACATGCATGCATTCAATGAACGCTCATACCAACACTTCATTGTGTTGCTGTATGTTTATTCACATCGAATTAGCAAGTATTTCTTCCTGATTGCTGAAACTTTTAGATAGGCGTAAATCACTGATCTGGAGATTTTTAGATGAAAGACTAAGGCTACAATCTTTTGACCATACTCAAATTTGACTGAACTATACTCTGCTCTGTATCAAGAATCCACGTTGTTCTATTAAATGTCGTTAAATAATTAAACAGCAGGTTGAACAGAACTTGCCACCAACGTTATCGATTAGTTTCAGTTTCTGTCGCGCAAACACGCACATGCATGCATTCAATGAACGCTCATACCAACACTTCATTGTGTTGCTGTATGTTTATTCACATCGAATTAGCAAGTATTTCTTCCTGATTGCTGAAACTTTTGTTTTCTTTTTCTGTCGGGCCGCGTTTGCTTCATCAATTGCGCAGCAAATTATCAGGTGAAGCACTGAGCCTAATTTCACTGCACGCCTCACAGACCAGCAGTCTCTCTACATTGCGGACCGGTGCAGCTCCGTCCGCGGCCCATAGTTAGAGAAACGCAGTAGAGGAACGAGTGCGTGCTGCAGTGCCTTGCACTTTTGAAATTCTGAGGAGTCACTCACGTTGCCGCCAACCTTGTTTTGATTTTGACGACGTGTCGATTCGCATATTTTGAACCGACGTATTTTTTGCGTCGAACTAATCGGTTAAGTCGATGCGTTGTCCCAGCCCTAATCTATAGGTTAACAAAGTTAGCCTACTGCAGCCAGGCTATAGTGCGAAAATTCAGAAAAGAAATCCAAATTCCACGTAAGGTTTGCTCCATTGTATTATCTGAAAAATAAATGCTGGCAAAACAGTCAATCGAAGCAGAAAAGCAGGCAATGACAAACTTGCTCCCAATGCCCCTCAGATAGGTTCAAATGCCCCCTTATTTACTTATTTGTAAGATGTCTTATAAACCCATAAACCCAACGACAATACTAGGGCAAATATAACAAATAAGTTAATCCTCTGTCCGTATCATCACAAGCACTTTGCAATGGAACATAGGGTGTGAAAACTGCATTTGGGGCTTTCTGCTTGATGAGAGATATCAATCCAATGTTATAGTCCATGGGCCAGAGCAGAAGTTGGTCTCACCAAAGGTGGCAAAATCTAGCAATGATTTTCTTAATCCTCTATGTCTGAGAGATATGTTTTGGTATGATAACCTTTTCTAAGTGGTAGCTTAGTTGTATTTTTACTGGCTTTTATACCCATACCCAGTGCAATTCACAATACACGCCTATGTGTAGGTATAGGTGTATGCAAGTGTGTGGGATGATGGGATATGTCTTAATCCATGTTATATCACATGTAGATGCCATAGGCTTTTAGAAAATATATAGTTTAGATGGATTATATAGCTTTTCCTGAATCACATAGGCTAAAATGTATCCGTCGAACACTTTTTCACCTACATATAGGATTAAATAGAGGCAAAGGACTGAAAGTGGGTGGGTCAAATCCCAACTCTTGCTATATCACATCTAGAGAGTATGGGCTTTTAGAAAATGTATGCCAAGTCACATAAGGAAGATATTGACCTTTAGACAACATATCAAGTGAGTTGGCATGCACTGAGATACTTCCATCATACCATATCATTGACAATCATTTGTTTTATAATGTACTTCCATTGAAACGCATTGATTTTGACTCGATTTGATTTCCTAATTTCTGAGGTGATATGAAATAATATCTAATATTCCCTTTGCATAGGCTTTTGGTATCCAATATAGAAGCAAAATGTAGCAATTATTTTGAAGCTGACTCTACCTATTGTTCAGATTTAGTTTTCTAGAAATATATGCAAATTATTGCATTTTTAAGTAAAACTGGTCTCATTTGCATATCTAAACATCACATTTCAGAAAACTTGCAATACAAAAAATCTTTGCCTTAATGTGAGTAAACAACTGTGAAAGTTTCAATTTGATATCTATAGTTTAAAATTTTACCCATTTCACCAGTAGTAAATCCCAATGGCAAAATGCATTGGAAATTGCTACCTTTGACATTGAAAAAAAAGTATGTTCCACTAAATATAAATGGGTAGATTTTTTATATGTTAATTAGATATACCTAGGGGTCACAAAAAACTTGGAATGATTACTATTCCATTAGTTATGGGTCAAACGCTAGATTGACTGGCCTATATAGCCTCCGGCAATATAACCTACAACAGTAAATATTAGTGGGATCGTTGACTACCATAATGGCTACATGCCCATCTGTCCGCTGCATGTCATGCACTTACTAACCTCAAGGGCCGACTAACCACAGGTCGAGAGGTGTAGTTGGAACTACACAACTTTACGATGGTGGTCACGAACGTTCGTTGCTACTATGCTTTTGGGAAACACCCACGAAGGTCAACGATGCATCGTACTATGTAAGTTCCACCACCATAGTTCAGACTAACGTTTTGGGAAACAGTTGTGTCGTACTTACATAGTTTCAACTATGTTAGTTGCTATGTTAGTTAGCAACTATGCTTTTGGGAAACGCACCCTGGGAAGCTAGCGAGACTCTGTGACTTGCCTGAACTAACGCTGTGCTCCATATGTGCGGTGTGCTGTGCAGCTGCTAGACCAACTTTCTCTTAAGTCAGACGCTTAAATGTGGTTCAACACTTACATACTTTATTAACTTGAAAGACTCTCATATTGTGGAAAATGATGATAACTAGAATGATGACATAACTGGAATGATGCTTGACATGCCTAGGAGATGTTTTCTGCTCACAATAATTTCTCCCCAGACGCTTAGATGATAATGTGCCGAGTTGTATCTGAATATGAATCAGATGTTTTCACCAATAATTCACACTTTGCATCGCTGACAGCAGCTTTTTTCGCCATCTTCTTGATTGACCTTTGACCTCTGCATAGGTAAAGACCCAGGGAGATTGGGAGACAAGGAAAAATATATACTCTTTTTTGCATAGTAAAGGTCTTAAAGAGAGAGTGTGTGTGTGTGTGTGTTCATGTAAAAATCATTTCATGTTCCCACCTCGGTTGTGACACATTTTAATGTCCTCAAAAGCCTTCACAGAGCCCTCTGGGACACTGGCACTGATGCATGGACAGCATGCAAAGCAGAGTCAGAATGAGCTCGACAACAACTTGTATAGCTAAACTAAACAAGGACTTAAAATATAAAGAGAGGCTTCTATGCATCCATCAATAACTTGCAAATCTATGCTTCAGCCAGCTGTGTGTAGAAGTTGCACATGCTCTCCCTTCACTTCCTCAATGATTGTTAAAACTCAAACTGTTGCTTATGCATAAATACATTTAATAAAATACTCAAATTGTGTTCAAAAATGTGCGTTCTAAAGCCACAGTTATCCTCAAGGTCATACCTCACTATACAGGGGTGCGTTTCCCAAAAGCATCGTTGCTAACTAACATAGCAACTAACATAGTTGAAACTATGTAAGTACGACACAACTGTTTCCCAAAACGTTAGTCTGAACTATGTTGGTGGAACTTACATAGTACGATGCATCGTTGACCTACGTGGGTGTTTCCCAAAAGCATAGTAGCAACGAACGTTCGTGACCACCATCGTAAAGTTGTGTAGTTCCAACTTCACCTCTCGACCTGTGGTAAGTCGGCCCTTGTGGTTAGTAAGTACATGACATGCAGCGGACAGGTGGACATGTAGCCATCATCGTAGCCAACGATCCCACTAACATTTACTGTTGTAGGATATATTGCCGGAGGCTATACGCGCACAACATCACTGGAGAACATTATGGGGTACAGTGGAAAGTGAAATGTTGTGGAGTTAGCCTACTACACGACAACAGTGCGTGGTGAGGTACTGCGACCGCAGTTAACTGTGTTGTTATTATTCGTGAATTTGTATGTAGCCTAATGCTAATGTGTTAGCGTGGTTTCTTTCGAACACCTTACGTTATATTTACTGGTGATAGACCTTTTGAATGCTAACGTAAATGTCATGTGAGCCTGTAATTGTTATGAAAAGTTAACGTTACATTGTAATCGTATGTTAACGTTACATTGTAGTCGTGGTTTGTTAAGAGTCTTTGGATGGAGCATGACTGTGATCTATGGGTGCCTCTCATGCAGCGTTTACGTGTCCTCCCTCGCTCCTCGGGCCTCGATCCTCACTGATCTACATAAAGAAAGATAGAAGAAGGGCTAGACTATCCCATTGTTGCCGCTCCATCATTCTTTATGTAGATCAGTGAGGATCGAGGCCCGAGGAGCGAGGGAGGACGTATAAACGCGGCATGAGAGGCACCTTATGTAATCTCGTTGAATGAACACCGTGCAGTGGCGTAATGAATAGAGAGTGAGCTTTCACGTTGTCGAAGTTGCAGGTTCAAGACCCATGTGGAAGCTACTGGTGGAGTATGCTTGTGGAATGATGGTGGTTTATTGGTGTCTTATTATCCACTTAAAGTGTAGAAGGTAGTCTTTTAACCACTGTACGTTTTTGACATTTGAACATAGGTCAATTATTTTAAATGATTAAATGATGTAGCTACAACATAGGCTATACACAGCTGTCAACTTGAGTAGCCTCTTGCTTGGAGAACTTTAAAGAGCAACTTTCAAGTAATTGTATAGGCCTACTTCATTTGAGGCTCGTTGGATAAGTGAGCATATTGTGTATAGTTGTGTGTACAGTAACAGTTGTGCAGTGGTTAGTGTGAAAACATGACATGAATTTTACTAATTTAACTTCTTGCTTTTGCTTTGTGACCTATATTTTGATGTCATGCCTCATGAGGAACATATGTGAAACAGGGGTCCAAACATGTTAGCAACTTTTTCCCGGCATGCTTCCAGGCCATCAGGAAGGTTTGCACTATAGCTGTTGGAATGACCTCTTCCACCATCATCATCATCATCTGGCAGTGGGACGTCATCCTGAAGGGCCATGTCGTGCAGTAATGGCATAAACCCCACCACTGACTTGGGTGATGTCGTCTGGTGTAGTCGGGAAGGTCATCCTGTCAGTGAGCTACAGGATCTGTTTGACAGCTGTCACAGCTCTACTGACTGATGCCTTGCTTAGCCCAAGGCCATGCCCTAACACCTCCAAAAAGCTGCCAGTAGCGTAATGTACATAATGATCAATATGTATTCCACTGTATTGCAATTACCCTTCATTGATTTCACACACCTGTTCTAAAAAACAAGGCATGACTCGTCATGTCATATGTATGTAGTCCATACATTAATGTCTCAGGACTGTGAATGATCATTATGAGCTATATGGAGGAGGCAAGGGGACATCAGAGATGTTTCATTACAGGAGTAACATCATCCATTTCTTAAACACTGTTGTGTTGTTTTCTGGGGGCCCATTATGTTGTACTACATGGCTTATTCTACTTCAAACAATATGCAGTATCCTCATAGTTACATGTCTAGGTTTCAGAATTCAGGACTATTTAGTTAACATGCTTGTGTTATCATAGGAGGTTGATGGAATAAAGTAGGTGTTGAAATGTCAGTCCCCCAGGGAATATAGATATGCTTAACAGTAACAGTAACAGCAGAGAGGGTTAAAGCGGAAAGTAATGAAGGATCTTTGGTAACAGTATAGACTGCTACTATCTCAGCAGCAGAAAGGCAACAACAGCAACACATAGGCTACAGTAACACTGTGTGTGTGTGTGTGTGTGTGTGTGTGTGTGTGTGTGTGTGTGTGTGTGTGTGTGTGTGTGTGTGTGTGTGTGTGTGTGTGTGTGTGTGTGTGGCTATGTTGGTACAGCTGATACAGCTCCTTCAACGCTTTGAGCAATAGTATGCCTAATATTTGTGATATATATATATAAGCTATATATAACTTCATAACTGAATGAATAATAATCATACAACATTGTGTCTGTTCATTTAAAATACTTGTGTGTGATCACATGCTCAACATTCTACTATATTTATTCTGCTCTACTGCTAATACACTGCACATATTATTTTCTTTTATATTAGTCTAATCCACCTTCTGTAAACCAACTATATACTGTCTACACTGCACTATATGTCTTGTTCTGTCTATGCACCACCTACACTTTGTCTATGACATTATATTTTCTGCTTTTTCCCCCACTTCTGGTTAGATGCAAACTGCATTTGGTTGTCTTTGTACTTGTGCTCGGCTCAACGACAATAAAATTGAATTGAATCTAATCTAATCCAACCATGGCAGTTTTAATAGAACATAATGAAATTGTTTTAATTTAACCTAGGCCCTGGACAACAGACCTAGGCTCATGTTGGCCTATAAGGTAGGTAGTAAGCATATGATTAGGGCTCCAATTATTAGTTAACACCAGGACTATAGTTTGCAATCAATAGACCTTTTTAATTATTGAATGAAAATCTAAATTCCAATATCATTTAGCAGTGAGCAATGTCCAGGATTGAACCCGTGACCATGAATTACGTAGTGCAAGTGTCTACCCATTTACGCCACCGTATGGAACTTATTGCCGAGCAATCGGCTAATGAGTTATACCCCAATGTATTCGGTGTGTTCAATAAATGCGTAACTTATTTGTTTACATTTCATCGGTTTGGCGATTTGAAGGCTTCACTGATTAAGTAGCCTAACCTAAGCTAGCCTACTTTAAATAAGATACACGCTGGGGTTATTATTATTATTCATTTTAGCCCATGACTATAGGCGATTATTAATTATCTTCATCATCCATAATAATAATGAAAACATAGCATAGGCCTATTAAAAATACTAGCTCTTATAATAGCCTGCAAATTATTTTAATGATTATTATTTATGATAGGCCTATCATAAGGCTGGGCCCAGGAGTGTAGGCTACAGAAATCATAACTTATGTCAGGCAATGTTGGCCTACAATTTAGACTTCATGCGTTCGGCTCTAGCCGACAGGACCCGACACGCTCCGTAAACATCTGCTACTATTGTAGTCCGAACTATGTTGGTAGCAACCAACTTGGTTCAAACTAACAAAGTACTATGTTGGTAGAGCAGTTTTGGGAAACAGTCGTAACTTGGATGTTGGTTAGTTGAACGATGCATCGTACCATGTTGGTAGAAAGCTAACCTACGTAGTTGTACGGGAAACGCACCCCAGTATGTCAGTATGTGTGTATACCTGTGTATACATCTGCACTATATGCATCTATCTATTTATCGATTTCTCTATCTATCTAAGAAAGTATGAAACAGAGAAAAGAAAGAAAGAAAAGTAGATTGAACATGAAATGCCTTAGCATCATTTTTAATCATGGACGTTAATTGTGATGCTGCTACATGTTGTTCTTAATTTATCGTATCTCACAATATGCCATGCAGTGTTTATCATGCGGCAGAGAGGAAGTGTGCATGCTAAAGAATTCTCTTGAGTCTCTCAGAGTTGTTTTCAGCCCAAGTGCTGCAGGTGTGACACTTTTGAGGAATTCAGAAAGGGGAAGAGCAAGTTGAAATACGTTTATTTCTGTACAACTGAAAGAACAAATCAACCCTCTGGGATTAGCTGGTCTAGAAATAGCCATAATTTGCTTTCGAATACTTTGTGCGTTTTACATTTACGTTTAACATTTTTATTTGGCATGTAACATTTAAAATCATGCAACAGAATTTAACAGCATGTGTAGCACCAGCACAATATTTTTTATTTGTTGGAAAAGTATTGCAGGTAAGCTCTATCTATACATATGTGCAAGACAAGACTCCTCTATTTTCAATTAACCTGAAACAAACGCTGATAAAACAATCAAGCATAAAACTAATCAGTGATTAATCTTTTCTTTGTTCAGTCAGTGATAAGAACAAAATGTGATAAAAACAAAAATGGAAACATTTCTGTAATGCAAATACAACTTCACAGAAATTACTGGCCCATAAATTACAATTTAGATCTGAAAAGTACAATTTGGACAGAGATTTAGATAACAACATTGTAGACAATTTATAGAAATACAAACTGCACAAAAATATGATGACTTGCCACTGTTTCCCCTCTCTCCTGTTCATTGTTGTCAGTGTTTCACCTGGAAGTAAAGGGGGAAACACTACTTGAGAATCTCTATCATGCAGTAGTAATGGCAGAAGACAACTAAAGGCCTGCACACACAACTCCGATTTTTCGGAAAAAATATTTGCACGGAATTATGGCAGCTATTAGTATATAAACACATGTTTACTCACATGTATGGTCTGAAAACACTGAGGACAACGTTCGTTGTGGTGAAAACAACTTTCGGAATAGTATCGTTTGATGTGACATTTAGCATGTGAAAAATCAGACTGTACATGGAGCTTAATACTGTAGCCTGATCCTTTTGACATGGTCATCTTTCGGACAAAACATTCTGAAGGTCATTTAGCAATGCTGATAATGTTGCCTTTATTAATTCTTATGTTTATTCCTATTGTCCCCACTCACATTTCTTACATTCCTTCATTAGTGTCTTAATGTCAGATCTTTCAGCACTGCAACACATTTGAAAATACAAGCAGTCTTCTACACTCATATCATTTTAGTAAAAGAAGGTCCAGTGATCCATGGTACAACTGTTATACTGATACCTTGACAAGACTGAGGATAGCGCTGTAGACCAGAGAGAAGAGGAAGAGGAATATGAAGGAGGTGGTGGTGGACCACATGCTGCTGTATTCGTCCTCCTCCTCATCCTCACTCTTTGTACAGAGCAGGACATCTTCATCTCCCACCCCAGGCTCACCTGTGGGCAACACCAGACATCACTGATGCTGCTCATCCTCATGCCACTCACAACAGCATACACTCTCTGGCAGGTGGTTGTAATCTCTTTTGTCAGAATGGCATACTATGGTATTACCATATAGCATAATGTAACAGAAGTGTACTCCTATGCTGGTTTTGTACTGGGTAACAGATGTCAATTTCAAAATGTATGTTATCGCATGTTGTCACATATTTTCCGGTGTTTCAATGACTGTAGAGTTGTATGCTAGATTTATCTAGATTATGTGTCTGTCTACTTGGTATAGGAAGATGTAAAAAAAAAAAAGTTATCAGCTCTTACTGTATTCTTACATTACAAGGGAAATATAATATGTCATGCTACTGTATATTTGACAAACTTCTGCTGTGATAAAATGCAGTGGTATGAATTTATTTGATGCTTTAATCACAAGACAGCACACAGAAGACAAAGACACTAAGCGTTTCACAATTTCTATCAAAACACAACACCATAGATATGACAATACAGAAAGTCACGATGAAACAAGTTCTCACAAACAAGCAATGCAGTGCTTTCGACTAAATTAAAGACATTACAGAGACTTGCAAGCATGATGAGCAGGCATTGGACAGGGGACAAGAACATAATATCAACAAATACAACATTTATCACAACACAGCCAACAAAACAGATACAATGTCTCAAGCAACCCATTGGTGAATCAATACTCATCAATACTCAACGACATCTGTTTTTTTTTTAAAACAGAATAGCATGTTGGAGAGCTCACATGAGTTTGCTTGAGAGATTACTTATCATCACAGACAGGACACTCTGGGTATTTACGTTTTGAGTAATCCGCCATTTTTGGAGAAGTGTAGTTTTTCATGCCACTATGCCTGACCGCGCAGGTGAACTTAGTTAAGTCTGAACCGGATGAATTGACTGTCAGTATGCTGACATGCGACTTGCTGCCATTCTGTTGTTTCACAACGCCGGTCTTTCCCTCCTGGTACGGTCCTCCATTCACCTGCCACATGATGTACACATCTCCTAGAGAAGAGCCCCTGACCTCACACACCACAGATTCATGGTTTGGGTCTCTTGCCTCAGGGAGGGTGTAGATGAGCACTTCAGGATCTGCACCACCTGATAAATGAAGATACAAGCGCTGATGTCAGCCTGCTGTTTACAAGAAGCAAAGCTACCATAGTGGTCGATGAAGTCTTTTTGGGCTTTTTATACTTTTGTGCTGGTTAAGAAAAAAACATATCCTATTGTTTATATTGTCCTATAACATATGGCCAACAGTACAGTTATATGACAATGATAAAGGCCATCACAAAATACTATATGTTTAGATAAGTCTTTTATTGTACCCTAGGCCTAAACTTAGAAATGATCTATAGCTATAGAATTTAACTCCAAAAATGTAAAAAGGACATTATGTCTCATTACCTTTTTTGATCATTATTTTCTGTGGGCTTCCCTTCACTTGCTTATTGTGCTTATCGGACACGCGGCACTCAATCTCCGCTCCAGAGAACCACTCATTCAAATCCACCTGTAGTTTGCTGATCATGCCTGACAGGCCATTTTCCAGTTTGACTCTTTGTACTTTAGCGCTGCCACTCCGATCTCGTCCTCCTACCGTCCATGTGACTTTAGTACCATTCAGAGCTGATTCTGTATCTCTGGTGATACACTGCAACTCTGCTTTTCTATAGAGGAATATTTCTCTTGATGATGGCGGGGTTAGCTCCACCGGGAGCTGGTCTGACAACCTGATGGGATCTGAAATTATTAATTTTGTGCACAGTTAGGACATACTGTAATTGGTTCAGTCATACTGCTGTTTCCATAACCCTATGTGTTATGGTGCATGTACATTATGTCAACATTTCCGTCATCTCTGTAGTCCGCATATGAACCATTGGCCTAGTAAAGATGGGCTCATCTTACTCTTATATTCTTTTTTCCTATTGGCCAAAAGAGATAAAGATTCCTTCACCTACAATTATCTCATATATTTTATATTGAGAGATTGAATATGATATTTGTTGGTATCACAGGTACATCATTTGCCTTTTTGGGGTAATGAGGTAGGCTGATAACAAAATATGGAGACAATGAATGTTATCTTGTGGAATGTCAACTGAGAACAATTATATCATAATATACACAGTGCTATCATATTGTCCTTATTAAAAAGTACTTAAGAGTCATTGCACGAGAAAACCAGGCAAAACCAGCTGGAGGTAGGAAGATGAGGGTCGGCCAAATCGGCTCTTACTTTGTATATGTGATAAGTATGAACAGCCATATACTTAAAACCCTCGAACTCTTTTTTGTTCTGAAGCCACTGCGAATACGAGATAATGCTTCTTAAAAATGAACAAAATTTAGAGGGAGGAAAATTCTGCTTTCAGTGGTGTAGATAACCCCTAGGTGCACCTTTTGGTCTTTAAAACTGTGCTACCTAGGCTCTATGGACATATAAAGCTTAGGTTCATATCTTTATCAGGATAATCAGGGTAGAAATGGCAATTTCATTTTCAGCCATGAATTTTTGAGGGTCTCTGAGAGGGGTCCCAGAACTCCATAACAAAAAACAGCTGGAGGGTTTTAAGTATATGGCTGTTCATAGTTCCACATATTTATCACATATACAAAGTATGAGCCGATTTGGCCGACCCCCATCTTCCCACCTCTGCCTGGTTTTCTCATGCAATGACTCTTAAATAAGTGAAAAAATATACCAGCAGTAAGGTGCATATTACAGATTACAAAATGGACTCCACACCACCATCCTCAATTTATACCCTAAGAGCATCTTGTCAATACATCTGCTGTACAGTTGTTGTATTATCTGCAAACGAATTCATACTGAGTGCAGAGTAGGCCTTATGAACCTCCAAAATGAATCCAAATCTTATAATGCAGTCAGAAGTACAACTGAGTTGTATATTTATACAAACATCTGTACATAATACATTTGTATTACATGACACACACACACACACACACACACACACACACACACACACACACACACACACACACATATATACCTTTGACATCAAGAGTTGTTTTCCCACTTGGTTGTGATGTTGAGGGTCTGCCTGTCCTCTCCCCCTGACACCAGTACTGGCCCTTATGAGACTCAGCAGCTCCACTGATGGTGTAGGTGTTTACCTTTGACACTAGAACGCTGCTGGAGCCCTTATACCACTTATATGTCCAGCCACTGAGAGACTCTATCACACACGTCAGAGTGACCGTCTCTCCAGTGAACACAGGACTCTGTGGCACTACAGTCAGTGTAGTCAAAGGCAGCTCTGCAGAGGAGTAGATGGAGAGAATAAGAGCAAAGGAGAATGAATATGAACTGTTCTCATTAGATTACACAAGACCTCAGTAACAATAGTACATGTCCATGTAATACTATATTTAATGTATCACTATGCTGCTTCTCATTCCGTAGCATAAATAGAAACTTCCAAGTAAATAGATGAAATTGCCGTTTCTAAAACGGATCATTCTAGTCCTTGATTATGATTAGCAGAATATGTAGTAAAATGCTAAATCAGTGGAACCTACTGCTTCTTGGGGCTTATTGCTTAATTCAAATCAGATTCAGATTAGATTTATTTTCATTCTGTTCATTACCAAGGTAAAAAAAAACACAACGAAAAAGTGTTTCTCCAAGATCCAGACAATATCATACATCATTCATACACACATATCCACCTGGATACTGAGATGACTGTTAAATATATATATATATATATATATATATATATATATATATATATATATATATATATAAATAATATAAAATAAGTATAAAAATACAAATACTTCCCCTAAATGGGTCGTGAAGGATGTAGAGATAAATAGCAGTATGGACAAAAACAAAGAGAAATTGTGCACTTTAAGCAAGCAAGAGTTTGGACATCTCAGGCCATGACGCATACCTCGCCACATGTAGATTACATCCATTTCAGAAGGCAGTCTAAAACACTGAATAAGGAAGAGCAACACTTACTCAGCATATTGGTCTTGCTTATTAGCTATCTACAGCTTAGCGCCAGGAGCCAGAACTAATGGTAGAATGAGCATCCCAGTGCTATAGTCATGCTGTTGTTTCATAACTCTATGTATTATGGTGCAGGTGTATTGTACATGTTGCCAACATTTTTGTGGTCTCTATAGTCCGCATATAAAGCTATAAACCATTGCCCTACTGTAATAATACCGTATTTACATTTGTAAAGATGGGCTCATCTTACTCTTATATTCTGTTTTTATTTTTAGGATGCTCATATAATGACAGGGAAAAAAAGAAAAAGGAGATTCCTTCACCATTATCTCATATGTTTTATATTGATATATTGGGATATTTGTTGGTTACGTAATTAAGTAAACTGGTGTATCTAAGACAGCAGTCAAACAGAAGAGTCTCACAGAACACTTAAGTCTACAGAGCACAACAGGCAAGCCAGACTTTGTCATGCCTTGGAGGCCTTTGCTTCTATGAGAGTCCTTTGTTTGAATTGTTTGAATTCTCAACCAACCACTGGCTGAAGGAAAATATAACACACACACACACACACACACACACACACACACACACACACACACACACACACACACACACACACACATATATACCTTTGACATCAAGAGTTGTATTCCCACTTGGTTGTGATGTTGAGGGTCTGCCTGTCCTCTCCCCCTGACACCAGTACTGGCCCTTATGAGACTCAGCAGCTCCACTGATGGTGTAGGTGTTTACCTTTGACACTAGAACGCTGCTGGAGCCCTTATACCACTTATATGTCCAGCCACTGAGAGACTCTATCACACACGTCAGAGTGACCGTCTCTCCAGTGAACACAGGACTCTGTGGCACTACAGTCAGTGTAGTCAAAGGCAGCTCTGCAGAGGAGTAGATGGAGAGAATAAGAGCAAAGGAGAATGAATATGAACTGTTCTCATTAGATTACACAAGACCTCAGTAACAATAGTACATGTCCATGTAATACTATATTTAATGTATCACTATGCTGCTTCTCATTCCGTAGCATAAATAGAAACTTCCAAGTAAATAGATGAAATTGCCGTTTCTAAAACGGATCATTCTAGTCCTTGATTATGATTAGCAGAATATGTAGTAAAATGCTAAATCAGTGGAACCTACTGCTTCTTGGGGCTTATTGCTTAATTCAAATCAGATTCAGATTCAGATTAGATTTATTTTCATTCTGTTCATTACCAAGGTAAAAAAAAACACAACGAAAAAGTGTTTCTCCAAGATCCAGACAATATCATACATCATTCATACACACATATCCACCTGGATACTGAGATGACTGTTAAATATATATATATATATATATATATATATATATATATATATATAATATAAAATAAGTATAAAAATACAAATACTTCCCCTAAATGGGTCGTGAAGGATGTAGAGATAAATAGCAGTATGGACAAAAACAAAGAGAAATTGTGCACTTTAAGCAAGCAAGAGTTTGGACATCTCAGGCCATGACGCATACCTCGCCACATGTAGATTACATCCATTTCAGAAGGCAGTCTAAAACACTGAATAAGGAAGAGCAACACTTACTCAGCATATTGGTCTTGCTTATTAGCTATCTACAGCTTAGCGCCAGGAGCCAGAACTAATGGTAGAATGAGCATCCCAGTGCTATAGTCATGCTGTTGTTTCATAACTCTATGTATTATGGTGCAGGTGTATTGTACATGTTGCCAACATTTTTGTGGTCTCTATAGTCCGCATATAAAGCTATAAACCATTGCCCTACTGTAATAATACCGTATTTACATTTGTAAAGATGGGCTCATCTTACTCTTATATTCTGTTTTTATTTTTAGGATGCTCATATAATGACAGGGAAAAAAAGAAAAAGGAGATTCCTTCACCATTATCTCATATGTTTTATATTGATATATTGGGATATTTGTTGGTTACGTAATTAAGTAAACTGGTGTATCTAAGACAGCAGTCAAACAGAAGAGTCTCACAGAACACTTAAGTCTACAGAGCACAACAGGCAAGCCAGACTTTGTCATGCCTTGGAGGCCTTTGCTTCTATGAGAGTCCTTTGTTTGAATTGTTTGAATTCTCAACCAACCACTGGCTGAAGGAAAATATAACACACACACACACACACACACACACACACACACACACATATATACCTTTGACATCAAGAGTTGTATTCCCACTTGGTTGTGATGTTGAGGGTCTGCCTGTGCTCTCCCCCTGACACCAGTACTGGCCCTTATGAGACTCAGCAGCTCCACTGATGGTGTAGGTGTTTACCTTTGACACTAGAACGCTGCTGGAGCCCTTATACCACTTATATGTCCAGCCACTGAGAGACTCTATCACACACGTCAGAGTGACCGTCTCTCCAGTGAACACAGGACTCTGTGGCACTACAGTCAGTGTAGTCAAAGGCAGCTCTGCAGAGGAGTAGATGGAGAGAATAAGAGCAAAGGAGAATGAATATGAACTGTTCTCATTAGATTACACAAGATCTCAGTAACAATAGTACATGTCCATGTAATACTATATTTAATGTATCACTATGCTGCTTCTCATTCCGTAGCATAAATAGAAACTTCCAAGTAAATAGATGAAATTGCCGTTTCTAAAACGGATCATTCTAGTCCTTGATTATGATTAGCAGAATATGTAGTAAAATGCTAAATCAGTGGAACCTACTGCTTCTTGGGGCTTATTGCTTAATTCAAATCAGATTCAGATTCAGATTAGATTTATTTTCATTCTGTTCATTACCAAGGTAAAAAAAAACACAACGAAAAAGTGTTTCTCCAAGATCCAGACAATATCATACATCATTCATACACACATATCCACCTGGATACTGAGATGACTGTTAAATATATATATATATATATATATATATATATATATATATATATATATATAAATAATATAAAATAAGTATAAAAATACAAATACTTTCCCTAAATGGGTCGTGAAGGATGTAGAGATAAATAGCAGTATGGACAAAAACAAAGAGAAATTGTGCACTTTAAGCAAGCAAGAGTTTGGACATCTCAGGCCATGACGCATATACCTCGCCACATGTAGATTACATCCATTTCCATTTCAGAAGGCAGTCTAAAACACTGAATAAGGAAGAGCAACACTTGCTCAGCATATTGGTCTTGCTTATTAGCTATCTACAGCTTAGCGCCAGGAGCCAGAACTAATGGTAGAATGAGCATCCCAGTGCTATAGTCATGCTGTTGTTTCATAACTCTGTATTATTACAACATTGTTTGTGGTCTCTGTAGTCTGCACATAAAGTTATAAACCATTGCCCTACTTTAATAATACCATATTTACATTTGTAAAGATGGGCTCATCTTACTTTCATATTCTGTTTTTATTTTTAGGATGCTCATTTAATGACAGGGAAAAAAGAAAAAGGAGATTCCTTCACCATTATCTCATATGTTTTATATTGGTATATTAAGAAATGTGTTGGTATCAGAGTTAATTGATATTTAGAAGTAATGAGGTAGGTTATACTAACTAAATACACTGAATCTTATTTTGTGGCATGTCAACTGAGAACAGTTAAATACCATAATATGCACACAGAGTGTTATTATTGTCCTTATTAAAAAGTACTTAAGTACGTGAAAAATGACAAGGCGCTTACATATTACAGATTACATAACGGATGCCACACCACCATTTGCATTTTATCCTAATGAGTTCGTACTGAGTTCATACTGAGTAGAGAGTATGAACCTCCAAAATGAATCCAAATCTTTTTTTTCAGTCGGAGGTACAAATGAGGTCTATTCACAACCCCAATTTTACCAATGCGTCAAAAGATTAGTAGGCCTATTCATTTGAGAGGGAGAGCTACATGGAAATATAGGCTACATTTAAAACACATGTAGGTGCGCAGTGCTAAGTGATCTGTACATAATATATATTACATAGGTCTACATAAAATTCATTACTAAGCAAATGAGTATTTTTCAGACGATATTGTAATCAATCACAAGTCTAACCCATTTTGTAACATCTGCTGCAGTAAACATAATCCTTACCTAGCTTTTTTACACCAGCCGTAGTTACTCCAGGCGTCTTGGCGGCGGCGCCGTCCACTTCACAGGTGAAAGTTTTCTTTGCTTCCCAGTCTGCTGCCTGTACGCGAATCTGGCTCATCTTGGAGTACTTTCCATCCTTGGGAATGTCTGGGTATTGTATGAAGTCAGTAAGGTCTTGTCCACTTGGGCCTTTCCATTTAAACTTCTGTGAGTCGGCTGGCAAGAATCCGGACATAACGCAACCCAGAGTGACGAATCCACCGTCAGATCCACATTGTGACAGTGCGAAGATGGACGTCGGCACCGATGAGGCTCCTTATAACAAACAAACATAAAAAAAAACCCCAGAAAATGCATAGAAATCAATAACTGACCGTTGCTAGTTTTTTTTTCTTCATACGGACATGCCACTTACCCGTTGTGACAGTAACCAGAGTGCCTTTGCCCCAGTAATCAAAAGCCCAGTTGCACAGCACTTATTAGAACAACCATGCAAGACAAATAGCCCACCGAACATTCACTGTCTCAGTACATCATCGTTAATTTCCTACGAGTTTTAGTTCATATTGCAATTTGCACATTCTGTATAGTTGATATATTTTCGCTGCATCAAACATTAATAGCAAATGCAAAATGGAATTCTCTGTTCTTACCAGATGAAACCGTGACCAGGGTTCCTTTCCCCCAGTAGTCAAAAGCGTAGTCACAGTGAGAATTTTTGGCGATTTATCGTGCAAAAATGTAAGACGAGTAGATGTCACCGCTTTTAGATCCATACTTTATATAGACTGGTGCAGAATAGATAATGGATTCCTATCAAACACGCAACTGCTTCTATAATCAATATATCATGGAATTAGGCGAACATCACTGTCTCAATACAGCAGCGTTCATTTACTCCGAGTTTTACTTCATATTGCGATTTGATTGTCTAAGACAGCATGTTCCGTAGGCCTAGCATATACATCAAGCTGAAGGCTACAATAGAAAAATACAATTCACTGTTCTTACCGGATGAAACAGTGACCATGGTTCCTTTTCCCCAGTAGTCAAACGCGTTGTCACAGTGCGCATTTTTGACTCATTAGCCATGCAAAAACTTTGACTTTTTAGACTCATACTTTATGGGAACTATTGGCTGAAGCTAAATTGATTATCGAGTGTTCTTTCAAACACACTACTGCTTTAGATGTTCAATAACCATAGAATTAGTCAAACCAGGCTCCTGTTATTATGGTGGCCTATTCAAAATATTAAACTCACAGTTTGCCGCAAATGTCATAGGACCATAATTAAAACCATGCTTGGTTTGCTTACTAAATATTTATCTTAATTGAAAAGAAAACAGACCATGTAGGTCTAGGCTAGTTTAACGCCTGCCTAACATGACCCTGAAGAGACTGTCAAAACGGTAGTCACGCAGGTAGAATATCACCAGTACACGTGCATCGGAGAAATAGGCTAGGCTTACTATATTTTTGTTGATGTCTAATTGGATGCCTGTATAGCAAAAAATGTACAGTATTCCATCTTCTAGAGCCTAATATCAAATCGAATGGAGTTGACACGGCCATGTATAATAATGACTGTCAAATTGCAAGTTGTTGTCTTGGGTTAGTCATTTTAGCAATATCAGTAGGCTATAATAATTTCGTTCATTGACATCAGCAAAAAAAAAAACAAAAAAAAAAAAACAAATAAAAACAAACAAAAATAACAAAATAAAAAACAACGCAGTTAGGCTATATTTTCACTTAACTTACCAGATGAAACCGTAACTGTTGTGCCTTTCCCCCAGTAGTCAAATGCACCGTCACAGTGGTAAACTAATCTACATTCCCTGTACACAATCTCATGATCTTAATGAAATCAGTTCTATGAAAGCTTAAAACACATTTACAGCTGTCCAAATTTTCATCGTAGGCTGCTTTAATTTCTGCTCTCTCTTAGGCTACATGTGTAATGGTTAAACGTTTCACATTTCCCATGGACTAGCCTACTCCTAAATTAGGCTACATCTTTATTACATCACGAGTAAGCTCGTTTTTGCATGAAACAAACAAAGAAACAAACAATCAATCAAACAACAACAACAACAAAAGTAGCATCTACTGTACCTGAGGAAACTGTCACTTGAGTTCCTTTCCCCCAGTAATCAAAGTAGTAATCACAGTGGCAGAACTAATTGTGTCTTCGTACAGAAAATGCACTATTCGAACACACCCACTAACTGCGCTAATGGTCGGGAACCTCTAATCGGTTTGTTATCGAATATTAAGTGATTAGATACTCAGAAGACACTGTCACGAGTTCCTTTCCCCCAGTAGTCAAAGTAGTTGTCACAGTGAGCCAACTAGCTGTATCTTCGTACAGAATATTAACTACAGCATGTATAAACCCACTAACAGCGGTAATGGTCAGAAACATCTAATGGGTTTGTTATGACCGAATATTAAGTGATTAGTTACTCACCAGAAGACACTGTCACTTGAGTTCCTTTCCCCCAAATATCGAAGTAGCCGTCACAGTAATATATTTGGCTAGGTCTTCGACTAAAAAGAAAACAAACACTAACCTCCCTGCGGTAATCATATACAGTAGGCTAGCAAGCTGAGGTGGGAGTAGACAGCAGGCCCTATAGAGTTAACCCCAATCCGTCGAGAAACATGCTACTATGTCCAAATTAACATATTTGTACACGCTTCTTAGATTCTTAGATCTTTGATTCTCTACCTGAGACGAAACATATTACAAAAGGTAAACAATATTCAGGATGTCATCACACATTGTGAATGGCGCAAGTGAGAAGTAACCGAAAGCTTAGCATGGAATGAATAGCCTCTTTGAGCAGCATCACTGTCCCTTGTCAGGATAAAAAATGCTGTTTGAATAAGGTGTCATTGTGTGACTCAGCAGATTTGTGATTATAGGCCTATTGATTATTTAATTGATTTACTTTTCTGAAAAATGACTCTGGGTAAGCAGAAGTCATACCTCTACTGTTATGAGGGATCTAGTCGGGAGCTCTCCAAGGTGCTGAAATCATCTGAACCTCAGTCAAGATATTGTCACACCACTGGTACGTCTGTGTGTGTGTCAGTGTGTGAGAGTGGCAGGCTGCATTCATACACATTTTAATAAACCCACCACCAATAACAACTAGTCTCACATTACCATGTCTGTATTATTAATGGAAAATAAAATAAAGACAAAACAAACAAACAAACAAAAAACAAACAAACTAAAACATCTGTGCTACAGTTATCCTGCCTGTGGCTAGCACAGCAAGCAGGCTATGCTATGGGGGCATAATGTTAGACTCATTTAGACATTACAAGTGCTGTGCAACATGAGCATGACCCTTACCAGACAGCACTGCACGTTGAACTCTAATTGTTAACTTTAATTGTAAAGAAATAGCATACATCCCGTTTTTCCTGTTTTTTTCCTTCCGTAGTACTAGGTGACTTTGAACAGCATAGCTCTATGTTTTTTTTTTTTTTTTTTTTTTTACAATTGCTTAAACACTAAAATCAAAAGTATCCTTACCTTAATGAAATCATACACCCATGGACAAAATATATCAGCCCATATAAGCACATTCACCTGCTGAAAAAAAAACAGCCTAAGGTGGTTTGCTGGTTTATTTGACCAACCTATGATAGTTGACCAGCTAGACCTGCAAAACTCTTGCAAAAACATACCTTCAGCTTGTTTACCCAGTTTACGATGGCAATTCAGCTGGTTTTGATTGTCTTGGCACCTCAAGCTGGTCATTTTAGCTGGTGTTGCTGATCTTACATTGCTGGTTTAACTGGCCATGTGAGCTTATGTTGGTCATTCTAGCAAACCAGCATGACCATCTTACACCAACAATGTGAAGCTTGGAAGGCTGGTCACCAGCATGACCATCTTACACCAGCTATCCCACATGAGTAATCTCTGAGTAATGTCACCTGCAGAAGTTCTCAGATGATTCTGCAGTTGTGGGATGTGTCAGTGATGGTTAGGAGTACAGACAACTGGTGGGCCACTTTGTGACATGGTGTAGGAACAGCCACCTTGTGTTGAATGTGGGTAAGATAAGTTAAATGGACTTCAGGAGGCCCAGGCCTGAGGTAAATACCATCTTAATACTGGGTGAGGAAATAGAGGTTGTGGAGAACTACAAATACGTGGGTGTCCACATAGACAATAAACTGGATTAGAGGTACAACATACATGTCCATGAGTAGATGACAACAAACTACTTGAACTTGAGGCCGTACAAGAAGGACCAGAAGGCTCTATTTCATGCGAAAGCTCAGGTTGTTTACTGTAATGTTTGCAACAAAATATTGGAAATGTTTTGATAAGAGTGCACTGAAAAAAGGATAACTGGATTTATCATAGGTCTGTGGAACGAACATCACAAATGTTTTGTATGGCACAGGCCTCTCTCATCCTCTTTGCCTACACAGATGACTGCTGCAGTGAGTTATACCCATTGCAGACAATAACCATCACATTGTGAAGTGTGCATAGATATAACAGCTATAACAACTCCCTGGCAGAAGAGACGCTCTTGGGACAATCCTGGCTAAATAAAGGTTAAAAAAAGAAGGATGAAGAAATATCATGTTGTTCTGTTACAAACTGTTCTGTAAGATGATGTCATGAAGCTCTCTTACAGGGAACACCAGTCAGTGGGCATGTAAATGAAGCGTTCCATTTCCAGAGCGTCTCCTGCAACAATTAGATTCCATCGCAATCCATGTAACTGGCTACACCAAACCAGAGCCATATAGATACATATGTATCTATATGGCACTGCACCAAACGTGATAGCGGCGACGCACGCTAAAAAAACAAATGCTCTAGCTTTATTATGCGCGTGAATGGAACGCTTCACTTGCGATCTGGTGTAGCCCAGGCTTTGAAATGGAATGTGACTCCATCACTTCAGAAGTCAGAATTCTTGAGATATTTGATGACTCAATTTTTTTACCTTTTCTTTTATCTGATTATGTGCTTCAGTGAATCAACAAGATTATCTAAAAATGTGACCCATGTCTGTAGCTGTATCATTTGAACTCAACTCAGAAGAGACCGTTGTTACAGCAAGCAGAATCCATTCTGTGAGACAGTAGCAACCCACTGCACATAGATTTTCAGCTCCTTCATCATACAGTAGCGTCAGCCATTTTATGGCTAAACTCCAATAGAAAACAAATGTGCATATCAATCACATCCTAACCAACCCAAAGTCACTTTGTAAACATGCTTCTTATTGTCTAAGTTTGTGCGGTGTGATATGATTCTCCAGCTGCTAGACCAATTCCCTATTCTAAGACAAAGCTTTAACTGTGGTTCAACACTTTATTACTTGCTACCTTATTAACTTGAAAGACTTGTGGAAAATTGTGATGACTAGAATGATGACACAACTGGAATGATGCTTGACATCCCTAAGACATGTTTCCTGCTCGCAATAATTTCTCCTCAGATGCTTAGATGAGATGTCTCTGAATCTGGATCAGTTGTTTTCATCAATATTTCACACTTTGGCATTGCTTCTTTCGCCATCTTCTTGATTGACCTTCTGTCTTTTCTATCGTAAACTTATATTCAAGATGCAAATATGTGTGTGTGTGTGTGTGTGTGTATGTATGTGTGTGTGAAAGAGAGAGGAAAAAAAAGAGAGAGAGAAGTTCATGCAAAAAGCATTTCATGTCCACACCTCAACGGAATTTCGGTTGTGACACATTTGAATGTCCTCAAAAGCCTTCACAGAGCCCTCTGGGACACTAGCACTGATGCATGGACAACATGCAAAGCAGAGTCAGAATGAGCTCGACAAGAACTTAGCTAAACTAAACAAGGACTTACAATATAATTGTGATGCTGATACATGTTGTTCTTAATCTAACGTATCTCACAATATGCCATGCAGTGTTTATCATGCGGCAGAGAGGAAGTGTGCGTGCTAAAGAATTCTCTCGAGTCTCTCAGAGTTGTTTTGCAGCCCAAGTGCTGCAGGTGTGACACTTTTGAGGAATTCAGAAAGGGGAAGAGCAAGGTGAAATACGTTTCTTTCTGTAGAACTGAAAGAACAAATCAACCCTCTGGGATTAGCTGGTCTAGAAATAGCCATAATTTGCTTTCGAATACTTTGTGCGTTTAACATTTGTATTTGGCATGTAACATTTAAAATCATGCAATAGAATTGAACAGCCTGTGTAGCACAATATTTTTTATTTGTTAAAAAAGTATTGCAGTTAAGCTCTATCTATATATATGTGCAAGACTCCTCTATTTTCAATTAAGCTGAAACAAACGTTGATAAAACAATCAAGTATAAAACTAATCAGTGATTAATCTTTTTCTTTGTTCATTCAGTGATAAGAACAAAATGTGATAAAAAACAAAAAACAAAAATGGAAACATTTCTGTAATGCAAATACAACTTCACAGAAATGACTTGCCCATAAATTACAATTTAGAACTGAGAAGTACAATGTGGACAGAGATTTAGATAACAACATTTGTAGACAATCTATAGAGATACAAGCTGCACAAAAATATGATGACTTGCCACTGATTCCCCTCTCTTCTGTTCATTGTTGTCAGTGCTTCACCTGGAAGTAAAGGGAAAACACTAGTTGAGAATCTCTATCATGTACAGTAGTAGTAATGGCAGAAGACAACTAAAGGCCTGCACACAGTCCGATTTCTCGTACAAAATATTCGCATGAAATTGTGCCAGCTATTAAACACATGTATACTCACATGTATAGTCTGAAAACACAAAGGACAAAGTTCGTTGCGGTGCATACAACTTTTGGAACAGTCTCGTTTGAGTTGAAATTTAGCATGTGAAAAATCAGACTGTATATGGAGCTTTTTGACGTGGTCATCATTCAGACAAAACATTCTGAAGGTCATTTAGCAATGCTGATAATGTTGCCTTTGTTAATTCTTTTGTTTATTCCTATTGTCCCCACTCAGATGTCTTGCACTCCTTCATTAGTGTCTTAATGTCAGATCTTTCAGCATTGCAACGCATTTGAAAATACAAGCAGTCTTCTACACTCATATCATTTTAGTAAAAGAAGGTCCAGTGATCCATGGTACAACTGTTATACTGATACCTTGACAAGACTGAGGATAGCGCTGTAGACCAGAGAGAAGAGGAAGAGGAATATGAAGGAGGTGGTGGTGGACCACATGCTGCTGTATTCGTCCTCTTCCTCATCCTCACTCTTCGTACAGAGCAGGACATCTTCATCTCCCACCCCAGGCTCACCTGTGGGCAACACCAGACATCACTGATGCTGCTCATCCTCATGCCACTCACAACAGCATACACTCTCTGGCAAGTGGTTGTAACCTCTTTTGTCAGAAGGGCATAATATTGTATTACCATATAGCATAATGTAACAGAAGTGTACTCCTATGCTGGTTTTGTACTGGGTAACAGATGTCAATTTCAAAATGTATGTTATCGCATGTTGTCACATATTTTCCGGTGTTTCAATGATTGTAGAGTTGTATGCTAGATTTATCTAGATTATGTGTCTGTCTACTTGGTATAGGAAGATGTATAAAAAAAGTTATCAGCTCTTACTGTATTCTTACATTACAAGGGAAATATAAAATGTATATTTGACAAACTTATGCTGTGATAAAATGCAGGGGTATGAATTTATTTGATGCTTTAATCACAAGACAGCACACAGAAGACAAAGACACTAAGCGTTTCACAATTTCTATCAAAACACAACACCATAGATATGACAATACAGAAAGTCACGATGAAACAAGTTCTCACAAACAAGCAATGCAGTGCTTTCGACTAAATTAAAGACATTGCAGAGACTTGCAAGCATGATGAGCAGGCATTGGACAGGGGACAAGGACATAATATCAACAAATACAACATTTATCACAACACAGCCAACAAAACAGATACAATGTCTCAAGCAACCCATTGGTGAATCAATACTCATCAATACTCAACGACATCGTTTTTTTTTTCTTTCCTTTTTTTTTTTTAAGATTTTTTTAAACAGAATTGCATGTTGGAGAGCTCACATGAGTTTGCTTGAGAGATTACTTATCATCACAGACAGGACACTCTCGGTATTTACGTTTTGAGTAATCCTCCTTTTTTGGAGAAGTGTAGTTTTTCATGCCACTATGCCTGACCGCGCAGGTGAACTTAGTTAAGTCTGAACCGGATGAATTGACTGTCAGTATGCTGACATGCGACTTGCTGCCATTCTGTTGTTTCACAACGCCGGTCTTTCCCTCCTGGTACGGTCCTCCATTCACCTGCCACATGATGTACACATCTCCTAGAGAAGAGCCCCTGACCTCACACACCACAGATTCACGCTTTGGGTCTTTTGCCTCAGGGAGGGTGTAGATGAGCATTTCAGGATCTGCTCCACCTGATAAATGAAGATACAAGCATGTCAGACTGCTTTTTACAAGAAGCAAAGCTACCATAGTGGTTGAAGAAGTCTTCTTGGGCTTTTTATACTTTTGTGCTGGTTAAAAAAAACATATCCTATTGTTTATATTGTCCTATATCATATGGCCAACAGTACAGTTATATGACAATGATAAAGACCATCACAAAATACTATAATATGTTTAGATAAGTCTTTTATTGCACCCTAGGCCTAAACTTAGAAATGATCTACAGCTATAGAATTCAACTCCAAAAATGTGAAAGGGACATTATGTCTCATTACCTTTTTTGATCATTATTTTCTGTGGGCTTCCCTTCACTTGCTTATTGTGCTTATCGGACACGCGACACTCAATCTCCGCTCCAGAGAACCACTCATTCAAATCCACCTGCAGTTTGCTGATCATGCCTGACAGGCCATTTTCCAGTTGGACTCTTTGAATGGTAGCGCTGCCACTCCGATCTCGTCCTCCTACCGTCCATGTGACTTTAGTACCATTCAGAGCTGATTCTGTATCTCTGGTGATACACTGCAGCTCTGCTTTATTATAGAGGAATATTTCTCTTGATGATGGCGGGGTTAGCTCAACCGGGAGCTGGTCAGATAACCTGATGGGATCTGAAATTATTTATTTTGTGCACAGTTAGGACATAATTGGTTCAGTCATACTGCTGTTTCCATAACCCTATGTGTTATGGTGCATGTACATTATGTCAACATTTCCGTCATCTCTGTAGTCCGCATATGAACCATTGCCCTAGTAAAGATGGGCTCATCTTACTCTTATATTCTTTTTTCCTATTGGCCAAAAGAGATAAAGATTCCTTCACCTACAATTATCTCATACATTTTATATTGAGAGATTGAATATGATATTTGTTGGTATCACAGGTACATCCTTTGCCTTTTTGGGGTAATGAGGTAGGCTGATAACAAATATGGAGATAATGCATGTTATCTTGTGGCATGTCAACTGAGAACAATTATATCATAATGTACGCAGTGTTATCATATTGTCCTTATTAAAAAGTACTTAAATAAGTGAAGAATTATACCAGCAGTAAGGTGCATATTACAGATTACAAAATGGACTCCACCCCACCATCCTCAATTTATACCCTAAGAGCATCTTGTCAATACATCTGCTGTACAGTTGTTGTATTATCTGCAAATGAATTCATACTGAGTGCAGAGTATAGGCCCTATGAACCTCCAAAATTAATCCAAATCTTATAATGCAGTCAGAAGTACAACTGAGTTGTATATTAATACAAACATCCGTACATAATACATTTGTATTACATTACATTACATCTATTTTTGAGCAAATGACCGGAGCAGCGAAGTTAGGTAGGCCCCAAGTAATGTCTTCTGGTATAGTGCAAAGTTATGTTTTAGACGACATATTAGAAGCATTTAGCCCATTCTGTAACATTAGGCTACAACATTTATATTTTGCTTTAAAATAGCCCTTACCTGGCTGAGTTACTACAATCTTCTTGATAGAGGTGCCGTCCACTTCACAAGTGAAAGATTGTAATCAATCACAAGTCTAGCCCATTCTGTAACATCTGCTGCAGTAAAAAAAAATCCTTACCTAGCTTTTTTACACCAGCCGTAGTTACTCCAGGCGTCTTAGCGGCGGCGCCGTCCACTTCACAGGTGAAAGTTTTCTTTGCTTCCCAGTCTGCTGCCTGTACGCGAATCTGGCTGATCTTGGAGTACGTTCCATTTTTGGGAATGTCTGGGTATTGTATGAAGTCAGTAAGGTCTTGTCCACTTGGGTCTTTCCATTTGAACTTCTGTGAGTCCGGGGGCAGGAATCCAGACATGACGCAACCCAGAGTTACTAATCCATTGTCAGATCCACACTGTGACAGTGCGAAGATGGACGTCGGCGCCGATGATTCTCCTTATAATAAACATGGAAAACATACATAAGTATAGAAATACATCAATAGCTGACCTGTACTTGTTCTTTGTTTCATACAGACATGTCACTTACCTGCTGTGACAGTAACCAGAGTGCCTTTGCCCCAGTAGAAAAACCATGCAAGACACATAGCCTACCGTACATTCTCTATCTCAATAGGCCTACGTCAGCGTTAATTAGTTATAGTTTTAGTTCATATTGCAATTTGCACATTCCGTATATTTGATATATTGTCGAGACACCAAATTAGAAATAGAAAATGCAAAAAGGGATTCGCTGTTCTTACCAGATGAAACCGTGACCATGGCTCCTTTCCCCCAGTAGTCAGTGAGAATATTTTACGCATTTGCCGTACAAAGAGTCCCATAATTTATAGACTGATGCTAAATTGAGCATGACATTTTTTTCAAAAACGCAACTTCGTCTGGATATTATTAATAAATCATGGAATTAGTCAATCCAGGTGCCCTTTGTTATTCTAACCTATTCATTATCAAGCAAATAGCCTAGGCCTAGGTTACATTAAACACTGTTAATTGTAAAGGTCATATTTATTTTTCTCATTAAATATTCATCATAATTTAGAAGAAAGGAGAACAAGTAGTTTAACGCCTGCCTTAGGCCTAGGTGACTCTGAAGATCTCATGACTCTCACTGAAGTGTCTTACCCATGTAAGGTGTTCGGGTCTGTAGGACCCGTTTTTAATGTTTGTTAAAATAAAAAAAAAGCACTTTTTCCAACTCAAACGCATTGACCTTGGCTCATTTTCTGTGAAAATATAACTTATTTTAATGACTGCACACGGCACATAAAGTATCAAAACTGTTAGCCTACATTTCAATCACTTTCACCTGTGCTAGTTTCTAATTAAAGTCTAAGAAATAGGCATCTTTAAAATCTTGTTTCTATTTTTCACCCCTTTTAATTGATTTTCCTAATTTTCTTACAAAAATTAAAAAGATCATAATGATCATAAATGTGTTCTCACAAATTGGCAAAATGGACCATTTGGTCTGTAGGTAACTAAGCTAAAGTTAACCTCTGTTACGATTTTTTAATATAAATTGTTATGGCTGTAGGCATTTGATTTAAAAGCCTAATATGGGTCCATCAGACGGGAAACATCTGCTGTGTAACAAAAATACGCACCTTACAAGGGGTTAAAACGGTCGAAACGGTGGCCACACAGAATAGAATAACGAGTTACAGATCCATCGGACAAATACTGTATTTGTTACGTCTAATTCGATGTTTGTTATAGCATAATAAAAAATCGACATAGGCTATTCCATCGTCAACGCAGAGCCTATATCCCATCAGACAGATTCGACATGGCGTGCGTAATGACTGTCAAATTGCAACTTGTGGACTTGGGTTTGTCCTAATTTTGACATTCATTTTGACACATCATTTCGCTCATTGATAAAATAGAATTAAAAAGACAACGTCGTTACAGATTTACACTAAACTTACCAGATGAAACCGTAACTGTTGTGCCGTTTCCCCAGTAGTCAAATGCACCGTCACAGTGGTGAACGAATCTACATTCCCTATACACAATCTTGCCATCTGAATAAATCAGTTGCTGTACATTGTACTTTATATATCCGGGTGTCCGAATTTCTGTTAGACTAGGCATCGTATGCTGCATTAAAATCAAGAAGACTGTTCTCTCGTGCATTTAAATGTGTAAGGATTAAACGACATTTCCCTTAGTTTTATTAGGAATAAGTGATAGTACCTACCTGATGAGACCGTCACTTGAGTTCCTTTCCCCCAGTAATCGAAGTAGTTGTCACAGTGAGGCAACTAGCTGTATCTTCATACAGAAAGTGAACTCTTCGAACACACCCACTATAATCAGTAACCTCTAATCGGTTTGTTATCGAATATTAAATGATGATGTATTTTACTCACCAGAAGACACTGTCACTTGAGTTCCTTTCCCCCAGTAATCGAAGTAGCCATAGGCTACGAATAGGGAGTCACAATAATACATTTGGCTACGTCTTTGACCAAAAAGAGTTACAGAGGCTTCCCCAATTTGGGAAACATGCTAGTGTCTTCCTATATTTGCATAGGCCTACGATTAGACCTTAGATTCTCTGCCCATGCCTGACCCGTGGGTTTTTTGGGCCCCTTCTAAGCTCTAACTCATGGAGATCTGAATGCACTGATGGATATAGGCTGCAGTTTAACTAAATAAGCAATGATCTACAGTCTTGAACAAAATCATTTTAACAACCACAATGAATCTGAAGTAGGCCTACATAATGAAGTAGCCTATACACATTTGACATTTGTATGACACAAAAAGCAAAATGATACTTGGTTGCCTATCTAGTATTCTTTTTCCACAATATATAATGAGAGGTTTTTGACCATTAGCCTATAGAGAAAACAGACATATATGGTGAATGGCGCGCAAGTGATAATCCAGCCAAAATCTTCGCATGGAATGAAGGCATAGCCTTTTTGAACAGTATGATTGTCTCTTGTGAGGATATAAAATGGCTGTTTGGATAAGGTTGAGCACTACTGAGCAAGCGTGACACACATTTGTGGTTATATGTACATTTAATTGATCTTCATCTCTAAACAATGACTCTGGGCAAGCAGAAGTCATACATACCTATGTGTTATGTTATGTTATGTTACTCTTGAATTTCCCCTTGGGGATCAATACAGTATCTATCTATCTATCTATCTATCTATCTATGAGAGATCTAATCAGGAGCTCTCCAAGGTGCTGAAAACATTTGAACTACAGTCAAGATACAGTATTGTCTCTACACTGGTGAGTGTGTCCTTTAACACTGAAATAAAAACAAACCCCCATAGTAAGCGAAACCTTAGACTCGGAGCAAACACATCAGACCAGATTTGCTCAACTATGAGCATATTATGATCATCATCACATCCCTACTGAACACAGCCTAAAGTAAAACTCTTGCAAAAACATACCTTCAGCTGGTTTACCCCAGCTAATTTTCACTGGTGTTGCTGGTCTTACATTGTAGGTTTAACTGGCCATAGCAGCTTATGTTGGTCGTTCTGGCAAACCAGCATCTTACTTACACCAACAATGTAAGCCTTGGCAGGCTGGACACCTGCATAATCATCTTGATCTTTCACCAACAATGTACACCTTTGCAGGCTGGTCACCAGCATGATCATTTTATACCAACAATGTAAACCTTGGCAGACTGGTCACCAGCATGATCATTTTATACCAACAATGTAAACCTTGGCAGGCTGGACACCTGCATAATCATCTTGATCTTACACCAACAATGTAAACCTTTGCAGGCTGGTCACCAGCATGATCATCTTGCACCAACAATTGTAAACCTTGGCAGGCTGGACACCTGCATAATCATCTTGATTTTACACCAACAATGTAAACCTTGGCAGGCTGGTCACCAGCATGATCATTTTATACCAACAATGTAAACCTTGGCAGGCTGGTCACCAGCATGACCATTTTATACCAACAATGTAAACCTTGGCAGGCTGGTCACCAGCACGACCATCTTCCACCAGCTACATCCCACATGAGTCATCTGTATCATCTTATACCAGCTGTCCCACGAGTCAACTCATGTTGTCTGCAGACGTTTTCAGATGATTCTGCAGTTGTGGGGTGTGTCAGTGATAGTGAGGAGATGGAGTACTGACATCTGGCATACCACTTGGTGACATGACAACCTCCTTGTCTTGAATGTGGCCAAGACAAGTGAAATGGTAGTGGACTTGAGGCCCAGGCCTGAGTCAAATACCATCTCAGTGTTCTTGCAAAGGCTTATGGGAACAAGCCAACTTAATTCACCTACAAACCCTTCCCGGTCTCTCAGGTCTATCAACCAAAATCTGCTATCCACGCCATGCACTTGTCTGAAGACATGTGGGGCTAGAGCCTTAAGTGTTATGGCACCCAGACTCTGAAATCTTCTGCCAACAAGTATTAAGTTTGTTGAGATTGTGGACTGTTTTAAGGTACTTCACTTGTTTATTCTAGCTTTTGGGTAACCATTATTTATTGATCATTTTATCTGTTGTAATTTCACTATATTTTATTCTTAGACTATTTATTATCATGCTTTATTGTCTATGCGTATTTTAAAGCACTTTTTGACCCTGTCTGTGAAAAGTGTTGTATATTTACATTTTACTTACTGATGTTGCAATGTGAATGGGATTGGATAGATTCATAGAAAAAAACATGACGGTTGATCCCCTGAACAATGACTTGGCATTCTAATGGAAAAGAGTGCCACAGACTATACTTGCCCATTCAGGATGGGAACCTTGGAGTTCTGACAGTCTGACAGGCCAATGGTGAGAGTAGTAATAATAGTCCTATTTTGTTGCTGACCACTTCACAAAAACTAGATGACAGGAACCCATAAGAACTGCTTAGACTCAATTTCATCATCTTGCATAGAATGTTGTAGTTAATGACGTAATTTGTTTGGCATTCGATTTACAGTATGATTTACTAATGATTGCCACTGCAATGTATGGCATTGTAGGTTTAGGTGACTTCTGTGTACACATCAGGAACATTTCTTGGTTTAAAACACTCAAAATTGAATTAAATAGGTGATCATCACTTTTATATGTTCAAGTACACAGTGTGGAGGATATCATAAGGTCTTGAGGTAATCAGATGTAAAACATAATATTTATAAGTATTATAAGTTGTGAAATGGTCAGATTTGACGCAAACACGACAGGAGGGTTAAAAAGGTGAATGACCATAACTGGAATTTGGATTTTCATAATCCACAAATGTCCCCAAATGTCACACCTCAGATGGATGTGTTCTAGACATCAGGAAACACCTGCACATTCGTGTTCAGAGAAAGCACCCTGAAATAAACCCTTCCCTTTTACAGTGCAACCATCTGTTTGCCTGTCTGGGGGGGGGGGGGGACTGACAAGGGATACTGTGATATCCTGCCTGTCTGACATACTGTAGTGTAGGCAACATTACAACACTAAAACAAGATTTGAACTGAATTTCTCTGAATGACTTAAATATGTCAAACTGTCAACAACTGGCCAACTGGCAGCGCTGTATCACAGACATTTCTGATATGTTTGCTCACATGAAACCTCATCGCAGCAGTTACAGAGCAGAAACACAATGCACACGCCATGATGGCGGTCAGAGTAAAGCTCTTGCCTGTCCTATTTTTATCCTCTGCCTATTGTCTTTTCTCTAGGATTTTCACCTGTCTCTCCTTGCTGTGCCCTCATTTAAAAACCTGTCTGCAACAAATACTGCAACTACGCAGTCCAACTTTGATAGCGCTTAGCTAGCCTAGTTTATTCATTAGGATCCAAACAGATATGACATTAGAAGCGTCCAAACACCTCCACGTTTTCCCTATTTAAATACACTTACACAAGTACTGTACAGGTAGTTACATGACCAAGTATGGTAACATAAAATAAAACATGCCGCTTTTCTAAGAGAGTAAAAGCTAGGGATAACTATAATGTATGGCGGAGTAGCACATGGGAGCACCTTGACTTGGCGCAGTAATATCATTACTCCTGAAAATCCAGGTGATTTATTGTAATCTCACAATGAAATCAATTAGAAAACAAATCCAACCTTGAAGGGAAGCAAACACACTCTGAGAAACAACATGAAAAAGATATAAGCACATTTTTGTGCGTTTGTTTTTTAGTCGACTTTACCAGGGATGGCAACAATTCTATAATTATCTTTGTCAAACCTATTAAATTTGCACACCTAAAAAGCATACAGTTAGAAAATAAAATGTGCAATTAGCAGTATCAGTCATCTTGCAAAATGTTTTTATTCGTAATGCAGTTCTTGTAATGGTGTGTATCACTGTGGCCCCAGCCCGTCACACTGACAAACTCAGCTACAAAAACATCCTCCTTCCCATCTGTGTTAAAAGGAACAGCAGTTCAAATTACCATTGTCGGTAACAATTTTTAATAACTACACACAATTCATCATTTATTAAGCATTTGTTACCTATTAGTTAATGGTTTGTTGCATCATTATTAATTTATGGTTCATGTATAATTTATCATCAATAAAGCATATATTTTTTTACAAAGTTATGAATGGTTTGTGGTTTGTAAGCCTCTTTTCTAAATCTTTTTTGTAAATGCATGATTTATACCTTATAATACCTTAAAATGAAACAACCATGTATACTTTAAATAATTTCCATTTTATAAACCAGTTGCAAACTATTATTAAATGTTTTGTCCATCATTTGTAAAGTATTCCTCCTATGTTCATTCTCATCAATAAAGCAGTTGTACTCACATGGTTTGTTCATAGTAAATAAGCCTATATTTAAAATATGCTTATAAATTGTTGCTAATTCTTAATAAATCATGTAATAATATTTTATTGGTGAAGTAATATTTACATTATATAACAGTTGTTACATACACATACACTAATAATTAGTTAGGGTGTGGATACTTATTTTATAAACCACTTCCTGATACTATAATTCATGATTAACTCAGGAGTTACAACTGGTTAGTTAATGATACTTTGTGAGCTCATCTAAAGTGAGGACTATGTATGTCTTGCAACACATTTGCAAATGAGTTATAAAGGCTACATTTGCATTTATTCATTTAGCAGTCACGTTCATCTCATTTTGATTTGTAATGTTACAGTGTGTACACATAACAATGTCAAATGAGACACAAAGAAAGAAATGTGTCAGAAGTGTAATTTCAGACATGAGACATTTTGAGAAAGTTCTAACAGAAACACACAAGAAAAAAAAAACACGTATTTTGAAAGTATGCCACTTTAGGAGGCATTTTAGTTCTTAGTACTTGTTTTCAAACAGCTTTTGATAAGCATATTCACAGACTTTAATGTAGTGAGTTGCCATTGATAGTATCCAGTTGAGTAAAGTTCATATCACATGAGGGCTTTTAGATTTGCAAGTGGCGTCATATAAGAACAGGTTTTGGTAATGGTATTTGTCACTGTGGCCCCCACGATCACATTGATTCACTCAGTTACAAAAACCGAAAAGGAATTCCAGTTCAACAGTGAGTTAACACTGTCACTACAAACTAGGATTGATTATTGTTACCTGTAAAATGACAAAATAATGTTTTACATATGTTTTATCTGTAGTTGTTGCAGCAAAGTTTTTTTAAAAAACTTGTTTATCAATGGGGGGGTTTTCGCAATTATCCGCAGCTATCTTTGTTCAGGTGGCTGGTAAGTGTTACAGGGTGTTTGCAATAAATTCAATATTAGCACAACGCCTAAATACTGTGCAAGCTGATGTACCTTCATATGCCTCTCCAATACCACCATTATGCCACCCTTTTATGGGTTAATGGGTTCTTCATTAGACCATTGATTGAATTAACATTGTATTTATCATTGTTATTCTCCTTAATATAGCCAAACCATACCATATAACTATGTATGTATAAAAATAATAACAGCTTTTCAGTGTTGAACATCATTTTACAAAAGGTAAACCATAACTGTTATTGTTTACCTTTTGTAAAATTATGTTCAACACTGATAAAGCTGTTATTATTATTATTATTATTATTATTATTATTATTATTATGATTATTATTCTTATTCTTCTTATTATTATTATTATGGTTATGGTTATGATTATGATTATTATGATTATGATTATGATTATGATTATTATTATTATTATTATTATTATTATTATTATTATTATTATTATTATAATTATTGTAGTCATTTTGTGTAGACAGCAGGTTATTTTTCATGCATTTTAATTGAGGATATAGATAGATTTACAGTGCCCTCCAAAAGTATTAGAACACATGCTTAAAGTTAAATATAAAATCATCTTTTGGAAATTGATCTTAATGCCTTAAATGAAACAATGAGGAACTATTCAACCTTTAAGGACATTAATTTTCTTTGTGAATGAATAATGTATTGTAAATTAATAAATGTTTTCCTTAAAATACAGGGGGTCATAAGTATTGGAACGCCTATGTTAAATTTCCATAGGGGATTTTTATTTTTTATTTTTAAAGGCCAGTTATTTCATGGATCCAGGACACTATGCACCCTGATAAAGTCCCCATGGCCTTTGGAATTCAAATAACCCCATGTCAACACTATACCCTTAACATACTAAGAGTTGGTCATGCTGAATGTCAGTTATTAGCTGTTAGCTAATTAGCTGGTTTCATTCTCATTGAGCTCAATGCAATTCAAACTAGCTAATTAGCCAAAAGCTAATAACTGACATTCAGCATGCTCAACTCTTAGTATGTTAAGGGTATAGTGTTGACACTATAATGAAACGTTGTTTCATTTAAGGCATTAAGATCAATTTCCAAAAGATGATTTTATAAAGCATGTATAGGGAGGGAAAGTGAAAACCAGCGCCCCAAGTGGTTGCGTTCCTATCGAAGAGCAGCTCCAATGTTAAGTCCCATAGACCGACTTTTAAAAAAAATACTACGCAGCTATACCAGCGATCTTATCCACCAAAAATATTTTTCAGTCTTCATACTGTAATAATCTACTAACTGTGAAAATATCAGACCCTATTTCGCCTTATTTAAAAAAAACGTAATTGCTCGTTTCATTTCATAAATGGACTACAACTTCAAGTGACGTGACATCCTTCCACGACGTTACTCGCCTAGCATGGTTTGTTTATTAGCCTGTTAGCTAGTTGGTTAGTTAGTAGACAACCACACTACTGCCAGCTCTTGTGTGAGTAGGAGCACAACACAAGTTATCCCAACATAAAGGTAATTACCACGCGGTTTACATCGCTCTCTGTTATTACAAAAATATGATGAGCCAGTAAGCAAATTGCCGTTTTGATCAGTTGGAGATGAAGCGCCCAAACTGGTGACGTCAAATGCTACTGTAGCTAGCTACTGTAGTTCGTTATCACCATGTTACAAACAAACTCTAAACAATTAAACTGATCCTAAAAAATAAAGTATGACCACTAGAAGCAATAGAGCTGACCTAAATGCATAGCATATTGAAGGCATTTAACTAACTTCCCATGGTGGACCGAGATATATTTTTTCTGAAAGAAAATCCCATCCACTCCCGCTAGCCTCTACAGTAGGAACGCAACCACCAGATGGCGATGAGATTACTTTCCCTCCCTATTCTAATACTTTTGGAGGGCACTGTATAACTTGATATTGTACTATTTTGGATGGTAGTATACAGTTTAAAGAGGTATTCCTATGAATTGTATGAATTGTTTTTCAATATAAGATGGAGTTTTGTGATTAATCATGGAGCAGTTTGAGAGCTTTTGTGGTGTTTCTTCCCTAGTGACCCCAGTAGGCCATAACACTTGTTTGCTTTTGCAGACTGGCTAACATGTAAACATATTCACATTTCAGGCATTAGTATCAAACTCTTATTGCATCAACTCATAGCCAGAAGTTAAATTAAGTGCAGAAAAACATTAATTAAAAAAAAAAAAAAAAATCATCCTGCAAAATGCGTCAATATTCACTCTCCATAAAAACATTTTCAAAATAAACTCTTGACTCTGAATAATTGGAAATCCAAAAAAGCTGTTGAAATCTTTATTGTTTTATTTCTGATTTATGCGTTTGGTTGGGGTGCGCACATCCACAGAAATAGTCCAGGTGCCGGACAAAAGTATAGATATAATAGACTGGATTGGTCCGCACACTGGGTAGGCTCCAAAAATACACTTTATTTACTTCATAAAAGGCAACGTTTCAATCCGCAGTGGGATCTTCTTCAGGCAATGAGAACAATGGTCTGAGATGTCATTTATCACATGACCTACAGGTAGGCTACCTGGAAAAGTTAAGCGCACCCGTAAGGTGACAAGTGGCATAGCATGCGTCTAGACGCACTGGAATGTAAAGTCAAGAAGACCACAGTAATCACAAAATAAACAAAATCATAACAACAAAAATAAAAGTAATAATGGTCATCAACAAAATAACAATAATGGTCAATCAGAAATATTTAAATGAAAACTACATCAAATACACAAGCAACCATGATGTGAGAAATTATAGTAGAGGCCTCAAATCAAAATCCATGTTAAGACCTTTGGGAGACAAAGTATTTAGCATATATATATAGAATGCTTCCCTTCTAAGGAGAAGGTTGTCAATGTCGCCTCCACGTCTGGGGGTGGATACATGCTCGATGCCAATGTATTTGAGAGTCGACAAGTTATGTTTAAAAGTGTTAAAATGCACAGCTACTGGGTTTTTTTGGTCATTTTGACGTATGTTACTTCTATGTTCCGCAATGCGTGTTTTAATATGGCGTGTGGTCTTGCCTATATAAGCAAGGCCGCAAGGGCACTTGATCATGTAAATTACATTCTTCGTATTGCATGTTATAACCCCTTTTATTTTTAGCACCTTCCCTGTATGTGGATGGGTATATGTGTTACATTTATATGTGAAATTGCATTGGGCACACCGTGCGCACCTGTAATTTCCGTCAGGGAGAGGTGAGAAAATCGGTGGTGGTTTCTCAGGTGGTAAGTCAGCTCTTACGACCAAATTGGAGATGTTAGGCGAGCGCTTGTAGGCGAAACGCGGAAACTGTCTAAATGACGCATCTTGCAGTGTGTGGTCAGAACTCAGAATTGGCCAATGTTTCCGCACAATATTCTCAAACTCCTCACTAAGAGGAGAGTATTGGGAGATACAGGTCATTCTGTTGACAGTTTTGGCCTGTTTTTTCCTACCCAGGCATTCGTCTTGGTCAGTGTTTTTAAAACGGTCAGACGCAGATTGAATCCAAGATTCAGCGTAATCTCTCTCTCTGAAGCGCTGCGTCATTTGGGCGCTCCGAAGTGCGTAGTCTTGGTCAGAGCTGCATATACGGCGTACTCTGTTGAATTGACTAGTGGGTAGGCTACGTTTTAAGGTGGTTGGATGGTAGCTCTTTCCATGTAAGATAGTGTTCTTATCGGTGGGTTTTTTATATAGATCGGTTTTTAAAATGTCACCCTCTTTAGAGATTAGAATATCAAGAAAGTTTATTTCATTATCATTAAAAACTCCAGTGAACCGAAGGTGCTCACTTTTAACGTTAAGGTAGTCTTGGAAGACTGTAAGTTCAGATGATGTGCCCAGCCATAACACAAGGACATCATCTATAAATCTTCGCCACATTAAGATTTTATGGAAGAAAGGATTAGCATCAGGGTTAAAGATAAACATTTTCTCAAACTGTCCAACATATAAATTAGCATAATTGGGTGCCATAGTGCTACCCATCGCCGTGCCTTTAATCTGTAAGAAAAAGTCATTTTTAAACATGAAGAAGTTTTTTGTTAAAACAATTTCAGTAAGTTTTTTTAAACAGTCAACACTAGGAGTCATGTCTGAATGTTTGTCCCTCAAAAAATAATCAACCGCTTCAATGCCACCATCATGCGGTATGTTGGTATATAGGGACTCCACATCAAAGGTCGCAAGCATAGTGTCTTCAGTAGGTAAATGTATCTCCTTTAATGCCCTAATCATGTCCATAGAATCTTTCACAAATGAAGGGAGAGTCATAACATGAGGTCTTAAAAACGAGTCAATGAAAGTGGAGATCTTCTCAGTGAGAGATCCAATTCCAGAAATAATCGGCCTCCCTGGGGGTTTCTCAATGTTCTTATGGATCTTGGGCAATGTATAGATGACCGGAGTGATAGGGTGGTCAACTTTCATAAAGTCAAATTCTTGTTTCTTAATTTCTCCTCTTTCAAGGAGACACTGGAGAACAAAGTGTATTTCCTTTTTAAAGGTTTCAGTCGGGTTGGATTTTAGTTTTTTGTAAAATAGTGTATTATCCAACTGGCGGTTAATTTCCATTTCATAGTCTTTAACGTCCATAACTACCACCGCACCACCTTTGTCCGCTGATTTCACTACAATTGTATTGTCTCTTTTCAGTTCATCCAAAGCCTTTCGTTCATCTTTAGTTAAATTGTCATGCACTTTATATTCACGTTTATTATAGAACACTTTGGTCATGTCAGTCTGAACAAGACGGCAGAACGTCTCTATAGATGCATTCCTATTTCGAGGTGGAATAAATGTGGATTTACCTCGGAACTTGGTGGGGGGGGTGTTTTGGACATTGTTCGTTTCTGCGTCACACGCGCTTGGTGAGCTCTCAGTGCTCTCCGTGAGCAAGATGGGTGTTGTTGGGGTGCTGCTGAAGAATTCCTTCAGGCGTAGTGTTCTGAAGAACTTTTGGAAGTCCACATACGCATTGAACTCATGGCAGTAGGTGGTTGGAACGAAGGAGAGGCCCTTATTCAAGGCCGATGTACAGGCTGTTGACAGGGTTTTACTTGTCAAGTTCACCACATTTGCTGTTTGTGGCTCCTGGTCTCCCGTCTGAAGTCTGGAGTCATGTTGTTTCCTCTTCCCCCTCCGGCATTTCTTCTTCCTCCTCTTCTCCCTCTCGCTCCACGTTGCGTCATGGTCCTTGAATCGCTGCGTTTGGGGCGCACGTCTAAAAAAGACGAGGACATTGACGCAGAACTGTATGCATCAGAATCGGTGTCGGCGGCTGTAAAGTAGTCCCTCTGGGAAGTACGTTGTTGTTCGTTGTTCGCCTCTCCTCTTTTGGATTTGCCCGACCTCCACAGATACACATTGTCTGATTTGAGGCCTCTACTATAATTTCTCACATCATGGTTGCTTGTGTATTTGATGTAGTTTTCATTTAAATATTTCTGATTGACCATTATTGTTATTTTGTTGATGACCATTATTACTTTTATTTTTGTTGTTATGATTTTGTTTATTTTGTGATTACTGTGGTCTTCTTGACTTTACATTCCAGTGCGTCTAGACGCATGCTATGCCACTTGTCACCTTACGGGTGCGCTTAACTTTTCCAGGTAGCCTACCTGTAGGTCATGTGATAAATGACATCTCAGACCATTGTTCTCATTGCCTGAAGAAGATCCCACTGCGGATTGAAACGTTGCCTTTTATGAAGTAAATAAAGTGTATTTTTGGAGCCTACCCAGTGTGCGGACCAATCCAGTCTATTATTTCTGATTTATAACTTTTAGAGTTAGAAATCCAATAAATGAAAGGTATTGTAATTGAACATGGACCTTTATGCTTGTTGACAGATGTATTTTGAGGACTTCAGGGATTTCATCCTAGGGTCCTTTGCGCCAAACACCCCACCCCCAGGAGCTTTTTCCCTTAGTCGAACATTGGCCAAGTTAGCGCTATCAGCCAAATGGCTTAGTGCAGGCACTAATGGAACCAATGATGCACCAATTATGTATGTCAAAAATGTCTTCAGTAGTACAAGTAGGGTCTGCGTTCCTAACATGAGGCGTTAGAAAATGTAACAACAAGATAATGCTTTAAATGAGGAACTAAGCATTTAGTAATAATTTACAAATGTTTGCCCATAGGGGTTTACACGATGTGATTCAAATGCTTTCTTTTGAGATATGTTTGCAATATTTTGAACACTGTTTTGGAGGAGATGTGAAGCATTTTGCATTTTGTGTGACCAACAATTGGATTTGTATGTAACATTTTGAAAATAAGATTTTGAGCTTTGATTCTGTAAAAATTATAAACTAATACATTGATTGCAGCGTGGCGCAAGCAGTGTTGCACTTTTCTTTTCTCTTACTCATAATTTGTTCTTGCCTGCAGTGTAACTTAGGAATGTGTGCTCTCTATCTTCTGTGATTTGAAAAGTTTCCATTGTTAAGTTTAAACAGTAAATTGTAAGAGTTAGCAGTAGGTGGTAAAAATGAGTCAAAGTGTAGTTTTTGTAATGGTATGTATCACTGTGGCCCCATCCCACACATCAACACACTCCATTACAAAAACATCCTCCCATAAGTCACAGTGAAATGAAAGAACACTTTGACAAATGTGATTGATTTCCATAAGATTGATTCATATAATAATACTTTAGATAAGTGTAAATTTAGATGGTGTTAGATCATGCATTTATTTCATGTTCTACTTCATGCTTATTATGTCTGTGCCAGAGATGTTAAAAATACTCACTTTACTACAGTAGACTGACTAGTACAGATACTTGTGTTAGAGCAAGGTATGATTTACAAAAGTAAAAGGTATCCTCAAATAGTCTTTTTGAAAGAATTTTCTACCATCTGCAAATCATGTCAGAGTAATAGGGGCACAACTACACATTCTGATAATTCTATAATGACCGAAATCGTAATTAAGCCATGTCCAATATAAGTATAAATCTAGTTAGAGTCTGAATTTGTTGGTTGCCAGGGAGTTTCACTTGAAATTACATTGTGGTCCCCTGGTCCCCTTTGTGATGCCCCTGTACTATATACATGTAGGCCTTTATATCTGGCAGGCAATAAGGCTGGATCCAGATAAAGTTCTCTTGGCCTTTGGAATTAAAATAGCTCATTGTGTTTGTCCCCTTCCTTGAATGTAGTAAACCTGTAAAGTTCACGTCCTATGAAGGCTTTTATATTTGCAAGTCATGGCAAGGTTTTGGTCATGGTATTAGTCACTGTGGCCCCGCCATCACACTGATTCACTCCGTCACAAAAACATTCAGTCTACAACCCAAGTGAACAGGAACAACAGTGAGTAACACTCTCCGTATCACACAAATGATAATTGTTACTTGTAATATCATTCTAGATAACACAACAAAATGGTGTAGCCTACAGTAAATGTATTTTGCTGTGAACAATTGTAGCACAGTTGTTCCAGCAATCAAGTCAGTTCTCAGCAACATCCTTAGCAAGCTTGTTGTATTGTTATTATTGATTGCAACAATCAATATGCTGGGGAAAATATATCTTTGTACCCTGGACTTCATCATATGTTTTTAGTATATTCACACACAGTCTAAATTTAGATGATGCACCCACTGCACTGCAATTAAGCCATGGACTCTTGTCATCCCTTCATTCATTTTAATTGTGGTGTAATGTTTAATAGGCTTGGTTGTGGGGAATTCCTATAGCATAGATAAGTAGTAAGATAGTAAGATAAGTTGATTGTTTGATTGATCGATTGATTGACTGATTGATTGATTGATTGATTGATTGATTGACTGATTGGTGGATGGATGGATGGATGGATGGATGGATGGATGGATGGATCAATAGATTGATACTTTATTAATGCATATTCATAGTGTAACAAATGAATTAAGAGGCATAAAGGTGAAAAAAGGATATGTCAGGCAGCTATTAACTGGGCAGAGTCACGATTTCTAGACAGTTATACAATGTATTCCATGAAATGGGAGCTGTTGTTTTGTTAAAAAAAAAACACTTCCTTTCCAATAACAGATGGACAGGAAGTGCAGTATACTCTCATCTTGCTCTGTTCTAGGTTCTTCTTTAATTTTCTTATGACTCCTGCTCCTGCACTGTCGGTATGGAAACGTATTGCTCCATTGCACATGCTTCTTGATACTGGGAAGAAATTCCTAGGAAGAAATACCTCTGATGATAACATATACAACGGTAAGAGACAGTTTTGAAGCTATACAGTAGCCAATGGGACAGAACACTCCAAGGAAAAATAGGCACATAACTGAATTTATTCTTACTAGATTGTGCTTTGTGATATTGTTTTATAATTGCTACCGGTTTTGATGTTGGTTTTGTGGCGCCCCTAAGTAGGTGACCACAGGTTTGTTTTATATTTGTTTATTTACTGTATTTATATTTACCTTATTCACCTAGAACGGCACTATGCCTAGTAGGACTTTTATTTTTATACTATAGAACTTTCAATGAGTGATGCAGACTGACGTTCCACCTGGGGTTGTTTTGAGTGGTGGACCCCCGCGGTCACTTCTGAAGCAACTTCGTGACTAAACACTAACATCGGTGTCTGTCTGCTCCTCATTTCTTTTCTCCTGTCTTACAGGAATATTTATTATTTGTTGCCACGGTCCTGACCGGGACTTGTAACAAATTCTTGGGGGCTCGTCCGGGATTGGCGCCACCTGCTGGAGGATGCCAGTCCAGTGATCAATGAACCTGTGGACCAGACGGTGACGTACCATCAGTGCCAAGAGAGGGACCTGACGAATCCAGGGCGTCTGACTGCTGCCAGAGCGAGGGAGTTCGAGGGTCGAGGGCATCTGACGGGTTACCATGGCGAACAGCGAGACGAAGGAGTTGGTGTGGACCATCAAGAAGGGACTATTCCAGCTCTCATCTGATGAACTGTACCAGCTTGCGACCAGTATTTCACCACCGCTTGACCAGGATTCAGCTAAGTTGCACCAACATGATGATGAGGGTTGCATTGAGTATATGTGCTCTTATATGGACAGTGCTTTGTTGGAGCTTGAGGATGAGGGCATGTCTCAGCTGCTCTTGCTAAGAGACAGGGTGAATGATTTGCTGAGTAAGAGTGGGTGTCATACTGAGGGTGGTGGGGATGTTAATGTTTGTTTTGAGAATGCTGTGTCTCTTATACCATCCAGTGTTCCCCAGCACACACCGACTTCAGACCCAGAGTCACTTTTATCACCCAGTTTCCACCACACTCATGCAAACAACATCAGCCACGCACACACTTCAAACACCAACACCGTTTATGAGACAAGTACACTTCAGTCTCAGATAGATAAGCTAGTCTCCATGCACAACGAGCTCAAGCTAAAGCAGCGTAGTGCTCAACCCACAACCCACATGGCCAGCTCACAACCCACTGCCCCTGACTGTCACCAGCCTTGCAGTCCATGTGACCTCACATCACCACACTCATGCACTCCTCATGCCACTAACACCACTGAAAGCATGATAGCTCTTAGAGATCTCCCCCTCCTACACAGAAAAGAATTCAAGATCCATGGTGGTCAGATTGGCGATAATACGTCAGACATCAGCTACAACAACATCAGCAAACAGATCGATGAAGGGCTGAAAGATAACCACACTGAGGGCGAAATCACCAGAGCAGTGCTGCGGATCATCAAGCCTGGCAACTTTAAAGAGATGCTCGCTAGCAAAGAGGACATGACGGTAGGTGAACTCAAGAGCTTTCTTCAGTCACACCTTGGGGAGAAAAGTAGCACTGAGCTCTTCCAGGAACTCATGACTGCGAAACAGCACGAACAGGAAACTCCGCAACAGTTCCTATATAGAATGATGGGCCTGAAGCAGAGTGTCATGTTCACGTCTAGACGGTGTGGCGCAGACATCAAGTACGAGGCACAGACAGCACAGAACGTGTTCCTCCACACTGTTTACCAGGGCTTGAATGAAAAGCATGATGATGTCCGGCGGGAGTTAAGACCCCTTCTCTCAGATCTTGCAGTCACTGATGAGGCACTCCTTAGGCAGGTGACCAAGACGACCAGCGAGGAGAGCGAGAGAAAGCGACGCCTGGGGCGCAGCACTCGCCCAAAGCCAGCTCATGCCCATAGTGGAGAAGCCAATGTAGCCAGGGGACACTGTTTTCATGTGTCTCCCTGTTTTCACCCACACTGGTCTGCTCCCACTAACTAGGGGGGCGGGGTAATTAGTCACACACCGGAGTTCGTTCTCACTGATTACTGTTTGCACAGTATAAAAACACCCAGGTATGAGGAAGCATTGTAAGCTCTGCCGTAACCCTTTAGCGTGCCAGTTCCGGCCATCAGGTATGTTGCAGTACACTCGTGTGTTTTATTCACAATATGGTTTTAATCAATGTGTCTTTACCTGTAGCTTGCCGTCACCTGCTAGCCCACTCCTGCGGCCCGTACGTGTTAGCCACCATTCCTCACTCACTCTACAGGTATGCACTTATGCTTTCCTTAAATCTCCCGTAGTGTGTTTTTTCTGTTTTGGAGTCGTAACATTTTCTCTTGTGTGCCTGTAGCTGAACATGGGCGCGTGCGGTCCATCTGTTGACGTGTGAGTTACTTAGCTACGAACATGGGTATGTACTGTAGAGGCTTGCTTTAAGGGGTAGCTTGCTAGGCTATCATAGCCTGTTTTACGTTCAATGTCTTTCTTGTTTTGTCCAGGTAGCGCGGCCCGCTTCCTCTAAGCTGGGTGCCTGTGGGTCGTGCTGCTGTCTTGTCTTTAGTTAGTTAGTCTACTCGGGTGTAATTGTGTGACGTCTTTAAGTACGGTCTGCGTCTTTTTGGTTTCTTTCTGTGGGCATTAAGTTGGTGTCTACGTCTGCTCGTTTGTAAACCTTTTTATTTCTTTTCTGCTTGTGTTATGAGTTTGCTGTCGTGGCTTTTGTTTGTCCGACCTGCATGTTGCTGGCTGCATTAATAATGTGAACAGGGCATAAGTGGCATATGCTTCATTATCTAATTGCATCTAGTGCCTGCCTGTTGCTGGGGATTGTTGTGTGTTTTCTTTATTTTTGTCCTGGTGTGTCCTGTAACATTTATCTGTTTTGCTGCCTTGTGGTGCTGTTATTTTGTTTGTTTATTTGGCAGATGAGGGCCCCTTTGAGGGAGGCTAGTCACCTAGTGGTGGGATCCTGTAAGTACACATTTGGGGTGTCAGAGTGTTGCTTGTGGTGGGCTGCTGTGCTGTCACTGGTAAGTCACTTTCTTGCAGTGTGTGTGTACACGTGTGATGATTAGCCTAGAACTTAGAGCACACCTCCAGTTAGCCTGTCTCCCTCAGGTAAGCCCCTTGTCTTGCATAGTGTCTTTTTTAGCTCTAGTGGAGCCTTAGCCCCACTTTAGTATATCCACACGGTAGCCTACTGTTATGAAAATAAATACAATAATAAATACTTTTGTACTTTCATAACCTCTGACTCGTTTCAGGTCTTATTGCAGGACTCCCCTCCCCCTTTCCCTTTGGTTATTCAATAAACTTTGTTTGACTGGAATTCACGTTGTCTGCTTGGTGCTTTCGAACCTGTGCAACCTTAATTTACATTTAAGTCCCCGGGTATTAGCCTGGGGTGGCGTAGTCTGGCTACCGTGTTTGGCTTACAGCCTCTCTCTATATACCCCCTTACTGCTCTGGTTACAATCTGGCGTAGTAATCGGCAGGACTGCACCATCAAGTATAAACGTGAATTCCATGATATGTTTTGTACTGTTTTGGTTGTTAAACTTGTTTCTGCGTGTTGTATTTTTTTTTGTCACTGTCGGGTGTTTGTATGGTAGGTTAGGGTAGATAGACAAGACAGCAGCCGGCCAGAAGACGGCGGACTAGTAACCTTCTGCAGTCTGGACTTCTTTGGTGGTAGCTCCCTCCTTTTGCTCCTGACTATTTTTCTTCTGCAGAAACTTACTGTGGCAAATATGGTCGAGGAGGCTGAAATGCAAGAACTCAGAGACATGGTCGCTCAGCTTAAGGCCGACAATGAACGACTGCGCCACACCCCTGATGCACCAGCCCGGCCACCTGTGATTCCGGGTCCATCAGTGGAAAGACTTGTGTTCATTCCCCGTGATAAGAAATGTCCTATGTTTAGGGGCGGGGCGGGTATTAGCATTGATGAATGGGAGGAAGAGGTGCGGGCTTGCATGAGGGCTCGTCACCTCTCCATAGTTGACCAAGCTTTCTTTATTTTTGATCACTTAGAGGGGGATGCGAAGGAGGAGATTAAATTTCGCCCCACCATTGAACGGGAAGACCCTGAGAAGGTACTGTCTATATTGCATGACCTTTATGGCTGTTCCCAATCTCATGTATCCCTACAGGAAGCATTTTTTTCGAGAAAGCAGCAGGATGGAGAGGGTCTGCTGGAGTTTTCCCTGGCGCTGATGAACCTCATGCAGAAGATTAGACACGCTGCACCACATGCTGTACCTAACGCCGAGGTAATGTTGCGTGATCAATTTATTGAGCATGTTAATGATGGTTCTCTCAGCAGAGAGCTTAAACAATTGGTGCGGCGTCAGCCCACATCTACACTGTTAGAGGTGCGTAGTGAGGCTATACGATGGGAACGGGAGAGTACGCCTGGGGGTGCACAAGGCCGTAGCCATTCGATGCCATCGGCCTACGGTCTCCAGTACAAGGTTCAGGGGGAATCTCAAGCAGTGACTAACACACCTCAGGGTTCTGAGCTAGCAGAGCTTAAAGACATCCTTAAGAACCAACAGAAACAGCTTACTCAGTTAGCTCAAAGCATTGCTCTCCTACAGGAAGGTCAGAGGCGCCCTAGACCCTTTCGTGAACATAACCTAATATGTAGGAGGTGCCAGCGCCCTGGTCATTTTGCTAGAGAGTGTAATGAGGAGCAAGTTCCTTTTCGTCCCCGGTCAGCTTCTTTAGCATCTGCTATGGATGGTGCTGCTAGGCCTGCCAGCTCCGATCGGAGGTCGGAAAACTAATGCCCACTGAGTTGCGGAGTCACAGTTCAGATGGGGCATTTTTTGACTCTGGGGTTAGATCGATGGGGGCGGGCACTGTACCTAACTTGATGTCGTCATGTCCTCACCTTGATGTTGTCTTGGGGGGAATTACTGTACCTTGTTTGTTGGATACAGGGTCTATGGTGTCCACTGTTATTGAAAGTTTTTTTCTGCAACATTTTAAACCATGGGGTGGTGATCGCTTACAGTCCTGTCATTGGCTACAGCTCAGAGCAGCCAATGGTCTAGCGATTCCTTATGTTGGGTACCTGGAGCTTGATGTCACACTTTGTGGAAAGCTTATAACAAGATGTGGGGTCCTAGTAGTAAAAGGTCCTCCGGGGGGCTCCAAAGTGCCAGGGGTGTTGGGAATGAACATCATTAGCAAAAGCTATGAGGTTTTGTTTGGCCAACATGGCTCTGCTTTGTTTGACTTACCTACAGTTGTTCATGCCCCAAGCCCCATTCTCCAAGCATTGCAGCAGTGTCACCAATCATCTGTCTCTTCTTCTAGTTCTATGTCTTTTATGTCTGGGGCTAAAGTAAAGCTACGTGGGGGTCAGGCTGCTCGCATCCCAGGGGGTGTGACTAAGTTTGTAGCTTCAACTTGTTCAGACCAGTACTCTGACCTCCCTGTTCTGTTTGAGCCCTCTGATTCCTACTTGCCCGAGGGACTGCTGACCTCCCCTGCTTTAGTGCGAGTCTCCAGGGGAACTGTGTACATCCCGGTGGTCAACGTAGGGAATACTGATGTCCTGCTATACCCTCACACCGTTTTAGGCACCCTGAGTTGTGTGGATGTTGTTAGTCTCCCTAAGGGGGTAGCTGAAGTACGCGCCTCAGAAGCCACCACTCAGCTAGGAAGCAATTCAGTACGGAGTCAGATTGAGTCCCTTGATTGGTCTGCGCTTACAGCTGCGGATGGGGAACAGGTTAGGTCCCTGCTCTTAAAGTATGAGGACATTTTCTCTGCTCATGATGGGGACCTAGGTTGTACCAATCTTCTCTCTCATGAGCTTCCTGTGATAGACGAGATCCCAGTTAGACAGCGTTACCGGCGGTTGCCTCCTTCAGAGTATGATGTTGTAAAATCTCACATTAATCAGTTACTGGAGGCACAGGTCATTAGGGAGAGCTGCAGCCCCTATGCCTCACCCATCGTTCTGGTCCGGAAGAAGGATGGCAGCCCACGCTTATGTGTTGATTACCGGCAGTTGAATGCCAAAACCCGCAAGGACGCCTTCCCTCTTCCCAGGATTGAGGAATCGTTGGATGCATTGTCAGGTGCGTGTTTGTTTTCGACAATGGACCTAGCAAGTGGGTACAATCAGGTCCCAGTATTAGAGAGGGATAAGCCAAAGACAGCTTTTTGCACGCCCTTTGGGCTTTTTGAGTACAATTGCATGCCTTTTGGGCTTTGCAACGCTCCGAGCACATTCCAACGGCTCATGCAAAGGATTTTTGGAGACCAGCACTGTCAGTCCCTACTACTGTATCTTGATGATGTTGTGGTTTTCTCATCTAACACCACCCAGCACCTTGACCGCTTGGAAGTAGTGTTGCAGCGTCTGCAGAGGGAGGGGTTGAAGGCAAAGCTGGAAAAGTGCGCCTTCTGTCGACCAGAAGTGTCCTACCTGGGCCACGTCATCTCTGGGGCTGGCGTCTCTACTGACCCAAAGAAGATCGAGGCTGTGGCAAATTGGCGCCGCCCCAGCCAGGTGTCCGAGGTTCGGTCTTTCCTTGGCTTTTCAAGCTATTACCGTCGCTTTGTAGAAGGTTTTGCGAAGTTGGCAGCACCCCTTCATAAGCTGGTTGCGGAGCTGGCTGGAACGAAGTCTAGGAGAGCATTGAAGCAGGATTTTACTGTAGCTTGGACTGAGGAGTGCGAAAGAAGTTTTGAGAGCCTAAAGACCAGACTCACTTCTGCCCCTGTGTTGGCTTATGCTAACTTTTCCCTGCCCTTCATCCTGGAGGTGGATGCCAGTTATGGTGGGCTGGGGGCAGTCCTCTCCCAGGAGCAGGAGGGCAAGGTTAGACCTATAGCATTCGCCAGCCGAGGCCTGCGACCTCCGGAGAGAAACATGTTGAACTACAGTTCCATGAAACTGGAGTTCCTGGCCCTTAAATGGGCCGTTACAGAAAAGTTCCGGGAATATCTGTTGGGGCACAAGTGCATCATTTACACAGACAATAACCCGCTCAGCCATCTCGCCACTGCAAAGCTGGGGGCTACAGAGCAGCGCTGGGCAGCTCAGCTCGCTGTGTTTAATTATGAGCTCCGATACCGTTCAGGCAAGAGCAACGCAAATGCGGATGCCCTCTCCAGGCAACACTTGGACGCAGGCCCAAGTGGGCAAGACGTGGTGGTTCCTTGGACTCCCATACCTACTCACCTGCAGCAGGTAGTATCTTTACCACAGCCCACTCAGTTCAGTCACACTGCTATGTCTGTTTTTCCCTCTCACTCCACCTCGGAGCTTTGTGCCTTGCAGATGGCGGATCCGGATATTCACCCGGTACTCAGACTCTGGAAGCAGAAGAGACGGCCCAATCACACAGAGCGTCGGCAACTACCAACCCCTGCCCTAGCCCTCCTGCGCCAATGGGACCGGCTGGTTGAGGAGCGCGGGTTGCTGCATCGCAAGATCTTCCGTCCAGATGGTGGGGAGGAAATCCTCCAAGTGATCTTGCCCGCCGCCCTGAGACCAGAAGTAATGACCCAGCTCCATCAAGACCACGGCCATCAAGGGGTGGAGCGAACGTTGGAGCTGGTTCGTCGGCGGTGCTTCTGGCCTGGCATGTCTGCGGAGGTAAAGTGATGGTGCCAAGAGTGCAGTCGCTGTCAAGTGGCCAAGGACTCCAGTCGTGGGACTCCAACTTATATGGGTCATCTGTTGGCATCACGCCCGAACGAGATCTTGGCTGTAGACTTTACCGTCCTAGAACCCTCCCGCAATGGGGTGGAGAATGTCTTAGTGCTTACCGATGTCTTCACCAAATACACTTTAGCAGTACCAACACGAGACCAGCGTGCTCCCACGGTGGCCCAGGTGTTGGTGAATGAGTGGTTCTTCAAGTTTGGGGTGCCAAGCCGCCTTCATTCAGACCAGGGGCGCAGTTTTGAGGGTGTTCTTATCCAGCAGCTTTGCAACATGTATGGAATTACCAAGTCCCGTACCACTCCCTATCACCCAGCTGGCAACGGGCAATGTGAGCGGTTCAATCGAACCATGCATAACTTGCTGCGCACATTGCCAGACTCCAGGAAGAGGGACTGGGCCTCCTGTCTTCCTCAACTGGTCTTTTGTTATAACACCACACCACACCAGTCGACAGGGGAGTCACCCTTCTTTCTTATGTTTGGCCAGGACCCGCAGTTGCCAGTTGATTTCTTGCTGGGCAGAGTACGGGAGCCAGAGGTTGGTACGGTGCATGACTGGGTCCGGGAACACCAAACCAGGCTCCAGGTTGCATTTGATGGAGCCCAGGAGCGCCTTGCCACCGCTGCCGCTAGACGGAAAGAGCGCCACGACCGGCATGTGAAGGAAGACCCCATACCGGAGGGCCAGCTGGTGTACCTTCGAGACCACGGGACGAGGGGACGCCACAAGATTCAGGACCTCTGGTGTTCAACTGTGTACCAGGTGTTAAAGGCACCTAATGTTGGTGGGGCTGTATACACAATCGCACCTGTCAACGACCTAAGCAAGGTCCGGCATGTCCACCGCATCATGCTGAAGCCTCAACTTGGGATGGAGCCCAGCAGTGTCCCCCAAGAAGAGCAATTCCTTCAGCCAAGGTCACATCCAGAAGAAGTTTCTGAAGAAGGTCTGTGGGTTCAAGTGACTGAAACCCCCCCTCCACCTACAGGAGAGGGCCCAACTGCCCCCTCTTTAGAACACCCCTCCACTGCTGAAGTTGTAACTGCCCCACCTCAGGTTGACCCAGAGTCATGCTCTTTGACAACTGATCCAATGGATGGTGGACTTTCGGTCCCGCTTGAACAAATTCTTGAGGGTCTGCCCCCTAAAGTCCTGACCCCTCACCCAGTGGCGTCTACATCACAAGGCGAGAACAACTCCACCAGCAATGAGGCTACCCTTAGGAGGACTGCTCGACGCATCGCAGGGCATCATTCTAACATCCATCACCTCCCCCGTTGAGTATAGAGGCCAAAGGGTGTGGTTGCAAGCTCTCTTTGACCTGTGTCTGAAGCAGTTAGAGCTCCTTTTTGATCTAGAGCGTTTGCCCCTCTGCCCGGTTTTGTTGCTTATCGTCGGGGCGACGATAAAGAACAAGGGGGTAGATTGTAGCCAGGGGACACTGTTTTCATGTGTCTCCCTGTTTTCACCCACACTGGTCTGCTCCCACTAACTAGGGGGGCGGGGTAATTAGTCACACACCGGAGTTCGTTCTCACTGATTACTGTTTGCACAGTATAAAAACACCCAGGTATGAGGAAGCATTGTAAGCTCTGCCGTAACCCTTTAGCGTGCCAGTTCCGGCCATCAGGTATGTTGCAGTACACTCGTGTGTTTTATTCACAATATGGTTTTAATCAATGTGTCTTTACCTGTAGCTTGCCGTCACCTGCTAGCCCACTCCTGCGGCCCGTACGTGTTAGCCACCATTCCTCACTCACTCTACAGGTATGCACTTATGCTTTCCTTAAATCTCCCGTAGTGTGTTTTTTCTGTTTTGGAGTCGTAACATTTTCTCTTGTGTGCCTGTAGCTGAACATGGGCGCGTGCGGTCCATCTGTTGACGTGTGAGTTACTTAGCTACGAACATGGGTATGTACTGTAGAGGCTTGCTTTAAGGGGTAGCTTGCTAGGCTATCATAGCCTGTTTTACGTTCAATGTCTTTCTTGTTTTGTCCAGGTAGCGCGGCCCGCTTCCTCTAAGCTGGGTGCCTGTGGGTCGTGCTGCTGTCTTGTCTTTAGTTAGTTAGTCTACTCGGGTGTAATTGTGTGACGTCTTTAAGTACGGTCTGCGTCTTTTTGGTTTCTTTCTGTGGGCATTAAGTTGGTGTCTACGTCTGCTCGTTTGTAAACCTTTTTATTTCTTTTCTGCTTGTGTTATGAGTTTGCTGTCGTGGCTTTTGTTTGTCCGCCTGCATGTTGCTGGCTGCATTAATAATGTGAACAGGGCATAAGTGGCATATGCTTCATTATCTAATTGCATCTAGTGCCTGCCTGTTACTGGGGATTGTTGTGTGTTTTCTTTATTTTTGTCCTGGTGTGTCCTGTAACATTTATCTGTTTTGCTCCCTTGTGGTGCTGTTATTTTGTTTGTTTATTTGGCAGATGAGGGCCCCTTTGAGGGAGGCTAGTCACCTGGTGGTGGGATCCTGTAAGTACACATTTGGGGTGTCAGAGTGTTGCTTGTGGTGGGCTGCTGTGCTGTCACTGGTAAGTCACTTTCTTGCAGTGTGTGTGTACACGTGTGATGATTAGCCTAGAACTTAGAGCACACCTCCAGTTAGCCTGTCTCCCTCAGGTAAGCCCCTTGTCTTGCATAGTGTCTTTTTTTAGCTCTAGTGGAGCCTTAGCCCCACTTTAGTGTATCCACACGGTAGCCTACTGTTATGAAAATAAATACAATAATAAATACTTTTGTACTTTCATAACCTCTGACTCGTTTCAGGTCTTATTGCAGGACTCCCCTCCCCCTTTCCCTTTGGTTATTCAATAAACTTTGTTTGACTGGAATTCACGTTGTCTGCTTGGTGCTTTCGAACCTGTGCAACCTTAATTTACATTTAAGTCCCCGGGTATTAGCCTGGGGTGGCGTAGTCTAGCTACTGTGTTTGGCTTACAGCCTCTCTCTATATACCCCCTTACTGCTCTGGTTACACCAACATCACTGAGGTGAGCAGAGGCAAGACCAGCACTGACATCAGCGCCAAAGATGAGCTCATTCATCAGTTGAGTGCTCAAGTTCAGGCCCTGACTCAGGTGGTGAGCTCCCTCCAGTCCAATGCCACCCCCTCAGTGAAGTCAACAAGCCCTGAGCCTCGATCCCACTGTAACTGCCAATGCTCCAACAAGCAAAACAGGCTGATAAGGAAAGAGAGAGTCCGTGGCTGCCCCAGCTGCATCTCAGGAGGCCGGACTGACTGCAACCACTGCTTCGTCTGTGGGGAAGAGGGACACCGTGCTGTGGGATGCCTGAAAAGGACCAAGCCAGCGGGAAACGCGCCCCGGTCATGGCAAAGGGACAACCTGTGACCGGCAGCAGTATCCAGTCCCACCACGATACTCGCCTACCAGCTCAGACGGTCAACAGCCTCACCGTCCCTCCTCAGTGTTTACATGGTCCAGAGTCAACATCACAGAGAGTGGCCAAGCTCATTGGAGAGAAATGCACACTGAAATGCCATCTAAGTGGATACACAGTCACTGTTCTTCTGGACTCCGGCGCTCAGGTCAGCATCATCGACCGTTCCTGGAAACAGAAGTTCCTACCTGAACAGCAAGTACGTCCTCTCAGTGAGCTGATGGGAGACAGGGAACTTGATCTCACAGCTGCCAATGGAGAGCCAATACCATACGATGGATGGGTTGAACTTACCTTCAACTTACCTGGCAATGAAGATCCAAGCCTCGCCATCCGAGTGCCCTTCCTGGTCAGCCGTGTGAGCCTGGCACGACCAATACTGGGCTTCAATGTCATCCAAGAGCTCATCCTTGGTCGTGAAGGTGGAGTTGAGGTTGTCGCCGTCATCGCTCAGCTGCTGAGAAATGCCATGGAGGTGGGAGAAGAGCAAGCAGAGGCCATTGTGACTGTTGTGCAGACCCGAGAGCATGTACATGGTAATGCACTGGTGAGGGTTGTTCGGCGTGACTTTGTCGTCCATCCAGGCCGTGTTGCCCGTGTCAGATGTAGGGTGCCTGTCGACTTCTCTTCACCTGTGGCGCTGTTTGAGTTCAACCACTCTGACTCAAGACTTGAGCAGCTAGACCTGGGTGACGGCCTGGTTGAAGTCCACCACACCAGACACCCATATGTCGACATCCCTGTGTGCAATCACACCCAACACAGCATCTCGCTGAGCCGCTTCACAGTGCTTGGCAGCATCCAGTCAATCTGCAAGGTGGTGGAGACAGACCAGACCAACAACATCCAGGTCAATAGTGTCAACTCACCTGTCTCTGTTCCTGCTCCTGTGGAGGTTGTTAACAGCCATGGAGAGCCCACGTCCCAGCTGTGGCATCCTCCTGTGGAGATAAGTCATCTGACTGAAGAACAACAAGTCAAAGTAAGAGAAATGCTCTATGAGGAGTCCAATGCCTTTGCACGGGATGACGGTGACATCGGCTGCATCCCAAGCCTCCAAATGAGCATAAATCTGAAAGACGACATCCCAGTCCAAAGATCCTATGCAGCTGTTCCCAAACCCCTCTACCAAGAAGTAAAAGAGTACATCCAAGACTTGCTTGCGAAGAAGTGGATCGTCAAATCAAAGTCCCCATACTCTGCTCCTGTCGTCTGTGTCCGCAAGAAAGATGGAACCTTGAGGCTGTGCATTGACTACAGGCTGTTGAACCAAAAGACCGTTCCAGACAGACATCCATTTCCGTGCATTCAAGATCTGATTAACACTTGGCGGATACAGCTGGTTCTCCCTCTTGGACCAGGGGAAAGCCTACCATCAAGGTTTCATTGCAGAGGGGTCACGGCACATGACTGCGTTCATCACTCCATGGGGCTTGTATGAATGGGTGCGTATCCCATTTGGGCTTTCTAACGCGCCAGCTGCATTTCAGAGGAGCATGGAGGAAATGCTCAGCTCTCTGCGCGATGAGTGTTGTATCCCTTACCTTGATGATGTCCTCTGTTATGCCAAGACATTTGAAAATCACGTCCAGGTACTGAGACACATCCTTCAGGCCCTGCAACGCCATGGTGTCAAGCTCAGGGCAGCGAAGTGTGAGCTCTTCCAGAGAGAGGTTCGCTACGTTGGGAGGCTGGTGTCTGCAGAGGGAGTCCGAATAGACCCCAAGGACCTAGAGGCCGTCCAGGCACTGAGAAGCAAGACCCCCAGCACTGTTGGTGAAGTCCGTAAGCTGCTGGGATTCCTCAATTACTACCGGACGTACATCCAGGATTTTTCCAGAGTTGCAAAACCGATGTATGAGCTGTTGCAAGCCTCACACTCTGTTCCTGTCGTGCCTCAGCCCAAGACAAAGAAGGGGAAAGGAGCACAGCTGCCATCCAGGACACCAGTGCAATGGAGAGCAGAGCACCAGAGAGCATTGGATCAGCTGATAGACATCCTGTTGAACCCACCAGTGCTTGCCTACCCCGACTTTGAGCTCCCTTTTGTGTTGCACACAGATGCCTCAGAGCAAGGACTTGGTGCCGTGCTATACCAGCGTCAGGGAGGGAAGCTCAGAGTCATTGCCTATGGATCCAGGACTCTGACGCCAGCTGAGCGCAATTATCACCTCCACTCAGGCAAGCTCGAGTTTTTAGCGCTAAAATGGGCCATAAGTGAAAAGTTCCGAGACTACCTTTACTATGCATCCCACTTCACTGTCTACACGGACAACAACCCGTTGACCTATGTGTTGAGCACAGCTAAGTTGAACGCTGTTGGTCACAGGTGGGTGGGTGAGCTTGCTGACTTTCAGTTTGACGTGAGGTACCGGCCAGGAAAAGTGAACATTGATGCGGACACCTTGTCAAGGCTGCCTGTGGACATTGACAGCTATGTTCACTCCTGTACGGAAGAGTTGTCCAGAGACACCGTTCTGGCAACATGGGATGGCAGTAGAGCTGCGAGGCAAAAGGATGTGGCTTATGTTGCTGCCCTCAACCTCTCACAAGGTCCACTCTCACAACCACCTGGCCTGCTCCCAATCATCGGTCATGATGAACTCATGAAAAACCAGAGAGATGATCCTGCCATCAGTCAAATCATCAGACTGAAAGAGGCTGGCGCCACACTTACCAGTGATGTGCGACAACAAGTAAGTGGCCTTGCCAAGCGATTTCTGCATGAGTGGGAGAAGCTTCACCTTAAAGATGGTCTGCTGTATAGGAACACAAGTCAGAGAAGCCAACTTGTCCTGCCTGAACAGTATCGATCCATGGTCCTGAAGCACCTCCATGACGACATGGGTCACCTGGGGACTGAGAGAGTTCTAGGCCTGGTCAGAGATCGCTTTTACTGGCCCTACATGAAGCGGGATGTGGAGGCCTATGTTACCAGAAAGTGCCCCTGTATCAAACAGAAGAAGCCAGTCTCACACATCAGAGCACCAATGGGGAGCATCACCACCAACTCACCGTTAGAGCTTGTCTCCATTGACTATGTGCATCTCGAATCTAGCAAGGGAGGCTTTGAGTACATCCTGGTGGTTGTAGACCATTTCACCAGGTTTGCTCAAGCCTATGCCACCAAGAACAAGTCTGGGAAGACTGCTGCAGAGAAGATCTTTGAGGACTTCATTCCACGGTTTGGCTTCCCCTGGAAACTCCATCATGACCAGGGCCAGGAGTTTGAGAACAACCTGTTCAGAACCCTGAGGCACCTGACTGGAATGGGCCATTCAAGAACCACCCCTTACCATCCTCAAGGAAATCCTGCAGAGAGGTTTAACCGCACCTTGCTCCAGATGCTCAGAACCCTGGAGGAGAAAGAAAAGGAGAGATGGAGAGAACACCTGCCACAAGTCATCCACGCATACAATTGCACCAGGCACGAGGCAACTGGGTTTTCCCCCTTCTTCCTGATGTATGGCCGTCACCCACGTCTGCCCGTGGACATGATCTTTGGCCTGATGGCTGACGATGAAGCTGATTCTCCCAGAGGCTATGCGGAAAAATGGGCCTCTAGGATGAAGGAGGCGTACAGACTTGCCTCAGAGAACAGTCAACAGTCCAGCTCCAGGGGGAAGAAGTATTATGACCGTCACTTGAAGGGTGTCATACTTGAACCAGGTGACCGTGTGCTGGTGCGCAATATGAGAGACAGAGAGGGACCAGGCAAGCTGAAATCGTACTGGGAACAGACCGTGTATGTGGTCAAAGAGAGAATTGCAGAGGGTCCTGTCTACAAAGTGGCCCCGGAAACAGGTGGAGGACGAGTACGCACTCTACACCGCAACCTGCTCCATTTGGTCAGCGACTTACCTGTGGAACCACCCCAGCAATCTCAGCAGGCACCCCCTGAAAGACAAAGAGCCTCCTTGAGACACTTACCTGGTTCACCCATACAACAGCCGCAGCGCAAAGCCAGGAATGGTCAATCGGAGAGACAGAGGGACTGGAACCCCAGCAGTGACTCCTCTGATGATGACGATGAGCCACGATACTGGTTGAGGATACCAACGCGAACAGAGCCTGGGAACAGCCAAGTCCAGCCAACCTGTGAGCTTCAGAGAAATCCCAGTCAGGCGGTGTCCCCGGAGCGATCCGACAGCCGATGGACTGAGCCTGAAAGGGAGGACCGGTGGAGTGAGCGTTTCGCTGAGAGGAGGGAGAGCATGCCTGCGGTGGACAGTAGAGGCACTGAGCACAGACCACATGAGGAGGACTTCTTGCCAGCTGACCCCATGCCTGCAGCCTGGGAACCGGAAGATAAGCAGGATGGACCAGTAATCCCGCAAGCCGTCAGTGAGCAGCCTCATTATGAGCCTAGTCCGCCTCAAGTCCGAAGGTCCACACGGGAAAGAAGGCCTACTCAGACCCTGATGTACCATTCCTTAGGCCAGCCCTCTTACCAAGCCTCAGCCAACTGCAACACAGTAGGCGCCTTTGGTCCACCGCCAGTGCCACCATGGGAAGTGCAGCCATACCCTCTGACCTTACACACACCATTCCTGACATTAGCATACCCCACACCTTACCCAATCCTAGCTTACCCTCCAACCATGTCCTACACCCCACCCATGTTAGGGTACTAAATGGCCCACACCCATGCACACACACATAATACACACACACACACACACACACACACACACACACACACTAACGTATGTACTTACCTGCATACTTACCCTGGGTACTGATACACACACAAACTCTCACACACACACACACACTAACATACTTACCTGCATACTTACCTTGAGTCACACACCTGTTTCTTTGAGTGAGTCTTAGAGTGTCGGGAGCCACTTTTGTTGTTGGGAAGCGTGTGGCGCCCCTAAGTAGGTGACCACAGGTTTGTTTTATATTTGTTTATTTACTGTATTTATATTTACCTTATTCACCTAGAACGGCACTATGCCTAGTAGGACTTTTATTTTTATACTATAGAACTTTCAATGAGTGATGCAGACTGACGTTCCACCTGGGGTTGTTTTGAGTGGTGGACCCCCCGCGGTCACTTCTGAAGCAACTTCGTGACTAAACACTAACATCGGTGTCTGTCTGCTCCTCATTTCTTTTCTCCTGTCTTACAGGAATATTTATTATTTGTTGCCACGGTCCTGACCGGGACTTGTAACAGTTTAATAGAACTTAGATGTGTGGCAATTCAAATGGGTCAAAGCGGAGGAACCCCATCTAAAACAGTCAGTAAAAAGCATTCTTTTTTTTTTTGCTCGTTGTTGCATTGTGAGAATTAGTTAAATAGGTTGTAAATATATATCTAAAACTTGATTTGTGATTTTTTGTAATGCAAAGCAGTCTCTTTTATGACTGTGGGCTTCTAGCACAGTAATACACAGCCGTGTCCTCAGTCTTCAGGCTGTTCATCTGCAGATACAGCTGGTCCACACTGTTGTCTCTGGAGATGGTGAATCGTCCCTGAACAGCAGTTGAAAAATATTTCCTAGCACTGTCATACTCAATGATTGCAACAAACTCCAGGCCTTTCCCAGGTGCCTGTCTGATCCATGCCATCCAGTAGCTATCAAAGTCCAGCCCAAGAGCAGTGCATGTCAGTTTGTGAGATTGACCAGGTTTCACTAAAGCTGATTCAGACTCAGTCAGTGTCTGACTCTGCAACCCTGGAAATTTAAGGAGAATGAAGTCTTCACATACAGTATATATTTACATATTTGTATCAAAGACTCATGTCTATACCCACCAGTCAGCATTTGCAGTAGGAGGATTCCTGTTGTGAATTTCATATCTAAAGGGATGTGATGCTTTCTTGAATTGGCTATGACTGAATCTGTATATACTGTATGATGTGTGTCTTGATTTGCATGAATCCCTCTCACTGGGTTGAAGGGCAAATGAGTGTGTGTGTCTGACAGAGGGGATTGGAGGGATGGGCTCCTCTTGATCGGACATACTGACGTAAAACTGCCTGATCATGTTTTTTAATGTCGAGTTGCAACAAGAAATATCTTTTCACTCTTCAGAATGTCTGTATATATATATTTTTTATTATCATTGACACCAAAAAGCACAGCATGTGGTTATACAGATTTTATTAACAGTAGATGTTGAAATATGTTCTGTTTCACTACAACATTCATACAGTTTGTGGCCAAATATCAAAATCCTGTTGCTTTATGACACAATATTTAGTCTTTGTTTTTATTTTTCACACACACACACACACACACACACACACACACACACACACACACACACACACACACACACACACACACACACACACACACACACACACACACACACACACATATATATGTACAGTATATAAAATACACAGTATTTTCACCAAATGATGACTTATTTTGCTTTGGTTTTATTCTTATGTAATATCATTTTCGATCTGTTATATGATTAACACACACACACACACACACACACACACACACACACACACACACACACACACACACACACACACACACACACACACACACACACACACACACACACGGATTGCTTGTGAGTACTACTGCCAGACGAAATGTATGTTAGCCATTCTACATGTTTTCCAGATACCTGTCTGATCCAAAAATTGCTAGGTAGGTCCACTTAGCCCAGAGTATGTGCAGGTCAGTTTGTGATTTTTTTCCGATTTAAGAACTTCTTATTCAGATTCATGTAAAATGGACCAGACTTGAAATACTGTAATAGTCAAAATAGTTAAACTAGAATCACAACATGGTTATCACAGGGTCATTCATTAAAAGAGTACCACTCTCACTGCCAGCGTAGACCAAAATTACAGTTGTGCAGCAAACATTTTTTATTTCCATTGTAATTATGTACTAATGCCTATGGTTAGAGTAGCCTATATGAGTGGTGAGATTGTGGTAGCTTTGAATACACTGCTTACATCATGTCAGTATGGAGCACCTAATTATCAAACTCTATCACTGTCCCCTATTGGCAAAATAGGGTGTTGCAGAACTTTTGCAAGACAAAGATTGACACATCAGACATCACCAAATAAGATATTACATGAAAAAGGTGCAAGTGAAATTACATTGAAAATAAAACAATACTGGCCAAGGTAGTCATTTTTCATGATAAATATTCCGTCTTTTGAAAGAGTATGCAAGATGGATGTAGCGTTGGCTGGTGTTAGGCTTGATTTTGCTCCCCTTGGCTGGTGCTTGTTTTTGCACCCCACGCTAGTCCCTTGTGCACCATTGTACCACTAGAGCATGACAGCAAACAGCCATATCATCAGCTTTCCAACTTTTCAAGCGGAGGTGTCTTTGGGGAAGAAGAGACTGAACATAATTTGTGCCAAGTGTGTCAAAATCAATCTCTGTTCAAGTCTCATTTACTGCGGCTCCAAGTTCTTTCATCAACATATCTTAGGTTTAGATTCTTAGGTCTGTATTCAACATATTCTCCATAACTTCCGTCCAATTTTATTACCGTCAAAACAATAGCACTGCACAGCCACCGTTGCAGATAATGTTGAGAGTCTTGGCGGACATGATCAGATTACCAGTAACTAGAGTCTAGTGTTGTGTACAGTTTAGTGAAAGAATAAGTAGGAAAACAAATCTACTCTTGTGCTTGAAATTGGAATTATGCTAGAAATTGGAATTTTCACATAGCTCAGTGTCATGTGTTCATAGTGTCATGTCACTCTTATATACATTATTTCAAGTAAAGCATTACCAAACCTTTATACTGTCATTCCAATACAGCAAGAAAAGATTAAAGTATGTTCAGTAACAATAGACTTGACCCTATCCCTTATGATATATATATATATATAATTGTGTAAATGTGCGAATAACTCTGAAACTTGATTTGTGATTTTTTGTAATACAAAGTAGTCTCTTTTATCACTGTGTCTCTCGGGCACAGTAATACACAGCCGTGTCCTCAGTCTTCAGGCTGTTCATCTGCAGATACAGCTGCTCCTTGTTGTTGTCTCTGGAGATGGTGAATCTTCCTTGAACAGCATTTGAGTAAAATATATTGTCACTGTCATACTCAATGATTGCAACAAACTCCAGTCCTTTCCCAGGTGCCTGTCTGATCCAAGCCATCCAGTAGCTTTTAAAGTCCAGCCCAGAAGTACTGCAGGTCAGTTTATGAGATTGACCGGGTTTTACTAAAGCTGGTTCAGACTCAGTCAGTGTCTGACTCTGCAACCCTGGAAATTTAAACAAAAGTTAGATAATGACGTTGTTACATACAGTATATATTTGAATGATTGTAAGACTAATGTACCCACCAGTCAGCATTTGCAGAAGGAGGATTCCTGTTATGCATTTCATATCTAACGGGTTGTGATGCTTCCCTGTTGAATTGGCGATGGTTAAATGATCGGTGAATACTGTATATATGATGGGTGTCTTGATTTGCATGAATCCCTCTCACTGGATTGTGGGCAAATGAGTGTGTGTGTCTGGCAGAGGGGATTGGCAGGATGGGTCTCCTCTTGATTCGATATACTGACGTAAAACTGCCTGATCATGTTTTTCAACGTGGAGTTGCAACAGATAATCTCTTTTCACTCATCAGAATGTCTGTACAATTCTTGATTACCATTGACACCAAAAAATATAGCATGTGATTACTGTATACAGATTTTAGAAACAATAGATGTTAAATTATGTTCTATTTCACTACAACATTCATACAGTTTGTGGCAAAATATCTAAATCCTGTTGCTTTATGACACAATATTTAGTATTTCATTTTCTATTTCATATGTATATACAGTATATGTAATCCACAGTATTTTCACCAGATGACTTATTTTATTTTGTTTCATTTTTATGCTTATAATTATAATTATAATATAATTTTCAATCTGTTATGATTGGCACACACACACACACACACACACACATTCACACACACACACACACACACACACACACACACACACACACACACACACACACACACACACACACACACACACACACACACACACACACACACACACACACACACACACACACACACACAACACACACACACACACACACACACACACACACACACACACACACACACACACACACACACACTCAATCACACACACACTTGGATTGCTTGAGAGTAATACTGCCAGAGGAAATGTATGTGTTTGTCTGATCTAAACATTGCTAGGTCCACTTAACCCAGAGAATGTGCAGGTCAGTTTGCGAAAGTTTCCAGGTTTAAGACCACTTATTCAGATTCAGTCATGTAAAATGGACCAGAATTGAAATAATAGTTAAAATAGTTTAAATAGAATCACAACATATGACAGGGTCAAGACAAAGATTGACACATCAGACATCATCAAATAAGATATTACATGAAAAAGGTGCAAGTGAAATTACATTGAAAATAAAACAAGATGGATGTAGCGTTGGCTGGTGTTAGGCTTGATTTTGCTCCCCTTGGCTGGTGCTTGTTTTTGCACCCCACGCTAGTCCCTTGGGCGCCATTGTACCACTAGAGCATGAAAGCAAACAGCCATATCATCAGCTTTCCAACTTTTCAAGCGGAGGTGTCTTTGGGGAAGAAGAGACTGAACATAATTTGTGCCAAGTGTGTCAAAATCAATCTCTGTTCAAGTCTCATTTACTGCGGCTCCAAGTTCTTTCATCAACATATCTTAGGTTTAGATTCTTAGGTCTGTATTCAACATATTGTCCATAACTTCCGTCCAATGTTATTACCGTCAAAACAATAGCACTGCACTGCCACCGTTGCAGATATGAGAGTCTTTTCTTGGCGTACATGATCAGACTCACAGTAACTAGAGTCTAGTGTTGTGTACAAATTTAGAGAAAGAATAAGTAGGGGGAAAAATCTACTGTGTGCTTGAAATTGGAATTATGCTAGAAATTGGGATTTTCACAGGCAGCTCAGTGTCATGTGTTCGTGATAGTGTCATGTCACTCTTATATACATTATTTCAAGTAAAGAATTACCAAACATACTGTCCTTCCAATTCAGCAGGAAAAGATTATGTTCAGTAACAATAGACTTGACCCTATCCCTATCTTATTTGCTATTGCATAGCCCTGCAGGCCCTTGTGGCAGTGGTTCACATGCACAGTAGGCTACTAAACAGTCGATTCCTCAGTTTTCAAGCTGTTCACTTGCAGGTGCACCGTGTTGGCGGAGGTCTTTGGTGATGGAGAACTGGCCCTGCAGAGACTGGGAGAATATTGTACCAGTGCTACTATCAATGCGTCCGATCCACTCCAGCCCCTTTCCTGGTTTCTGACGGATCCAGTGCAACCAGCTAAGAGACAGTCCAGACACGGTGCAGGACAGAGTGACTGACTCTCCAGGTTTCTTCATCACTGGACCAGAGGAGGTCAGAGACTGTCTAAAAGAAAAAAAAAGAATGGCAACATTCATGATATGTGTTATAAACTCTTTGCCATTATATTTCAGCGGACAAAATATTCGCTCAGAAAATCGTAGCGATGCTATATTCTAAAAGTATAATTGCTTAAGATAGACTGTAGCCTACTCCCCACAATAATATGATTGAAGAGATCAAGGAGTTGAATTAGGACAGTAAGTCAGAAGTACAGACCTAAAAAACACAAGACACGGTGGGTGGGCTTAACATAATGGTGACTGACATGCGACCAGAAGTTGCGACGGTAACGCATCCTGCTATTTGAAAAAAAGAAGATGATTCGTTTAGCGTTATCCTATTGCGTGGAGAGGGAAGGTTACGCATCCTGCTACTTGAAAACAAGAAGATGATTCGTTTAGCGTTATCCTATTGCGGAGAGGGAATTTGAACTGTTTATCCCACCCCTCCGATTGAGCCCTGCCTACGGTGAGTTCCCAGACCCTACATCTTGATGTGGGTCTAGCTGGTCAGGCTAATTATCTATTATTATCTTCTTTCTTGTAAAACTCATGTGTTGTTATTGGAGTATTGCTGGCATTACATCTTTACCCTTATTACACTTAAGGCAGTGCCGATGTGATATTTGTTCTGTGAAATGTTGCTACAAAGGTAGCAACATTTCTCTGAAAGAAACCTGCTGAAAGGGCACACACAATCCTACGTCTTTCATCTAAAATTCATCACAATGTATATAATTTTGTCAATATCTTCTAAATGTCACATGCACATTGTTTTTGTACAGCTGCTTCACCATCTTCAGTCACTGTGCCTCTCGAGCGCAGTAGTAAACAGCAGTGTCCTCTGCTCTCAGACTCTTGGCCTCCAAGTACTGTGTGGTGGAGTCCTCAGTCAGGGTGAACTGGCCTTTCAGAGACTCTGCATAGGTAGCATCATTGCTGCCAGTATTCATTCGTCCAATCCACTCCAGGGGTCCTCCTGCTTTCTGTCTGATCCAGTGCATGTAGTGATCTGTCATTTTGAATCCAAATATTTTACAGGAGATCTTCACCGTCTCTCCTGGTCTCTTCACATGACCAGGAGACTGATCCAGTCTGATCTCATCACAGACAATACCTGGGAGATTGCAACATCCAAATTAATACTTCACACAGACTATTTAAGAAAAAAGTTAAAAGATTACATGAAACAACATGATCAACACTACTACTACTACTATTACTACTACTACTACTACTACTACTACTACTAGCCTACTACTACTACTGTAACAACTGTAGTAGGCCTACTGTAGAAATAAAATAGTAATTTAGCCAAAAAATACTTAAACTGGCAACAAATACCAAAAAAATACAGTTACTACCCTGCATGCACACCAACAAGAGAAGAAGATGGAAATGAGTCCTCTCTGCCATTGTGGTGTGTAATCGCTGGAGAGTGCTGGTGAGACTCTCAACACCTGGTGTTAATGAGCTTTAGAACATGTGTGATTAGATATAATGGGCATGACATTGTAGCTTTGCATAGACCGCCCTCTTGAGGCCTTATAAGGACACCTTATGCTGAAACTTCATCTGGGTGCTTTTCATGTTTTAGGACATTGTTGACAATACCTCTTATTTGTAATATTTCTGACTCTGACCAAAGTATTCACAATATATGAGAAATATGCACTTTTCTCTTATGTTGACATTATTTGCATGTAAGAATTCAAATGGTGTAGAGGTATGTTGAGTCAAGATATATTCCTGGCAAATGTTAACTCAATAATATGAGAAATTAATTGGTTATATATCAGGGTAATGTTTGCATTGACTTAAGCCTGGTTCTCTAAATACTACCACATCCATATGATAGCCATAATGAATGTACCTCAACAATATCAGAAATGTTGTAGTAAATGTAATCGCGATAGTGATCAAACTATGTGCAGTTCAATTCAATTCAGGGCATTTCAGTGACATCATCCTGACTGTCTAGGGCCATCTTAAAGGGGACATATTATACCTCTTTTTAAACGAGGTTAGAATTGGTCTCTCCCAAATTGAGCCGTTTCTGGGCTGGCCCCGCCTCCGGCTGCGTGTATTGATTATGCTGCTCGTTTCACAGGTGAAAATGACTACAAACAGAGCCGGCATCCAACCACATGTGTTAGACCCTGGTGCTAGGGTTGGTTTATGCAAATTGCCTTAGTATTACATCAGAATAAGGGAGCAATCCAAATGGCTCACAGCAGCATACTATTCTTGACACCAAAGTCTTTCTACTGATCTACAGAAAACGGATGGATGGGTTTTTTTCATGCTTGGAGTATTTATAAGAACAGTAGAGGCCTAAATATGAACACAAAGCCCCGCAAAAAGTGAGTTTTGCATAATATGTCCCCTTTAAGCCGGCCATCAGGACGGGTGTACTGACACCATTCCCTTTCAACACCAGGGGGCGCCAACATGCCCTGGCCCACTTACCATATTTCACCCAGACTATTCCTCTTGCCTGTAAATTGCCTTTAAATTGTCCCTGTTCAGTCACAGCAAACCTACATATGGCCTGTTAATGCTATTTTGTTTTGTCCTCTTGTATTTGTTCCTTTCGACAAAGAGTTTGTTTATCTTGGGTTTCCTTACATTAGCTAGAAAACATGAGGCTTGTATGCACTAAGATACATTTTTTTGTAGCCCATCGTCATTTTGAAGACTTTTGAGATTGAAACCTGCCTCGGCTATTGGGGTCTATTTCCTACACACAGCTGCTCAAACTGTACACTTGCATGAACCTGTTGTGCTCAACATATTCAGTGGGGTAAAAACAGCACATTTGCTGTACTATATTTCTAAGTTTAAGTGTGTCCTCTATGCTTCAGTCCCTTTTAGATCAGATGGAAATAGCTGATACTGTGGATAATGCTGTGTGCACTGATCTACAGAAGTGTTTGATAGAGGAGCATTTTTTCGTGCATGACCACACTATGTTTTTGTTCAGCAGTGTAGTTTCCTCTGTCACTGTGACTATCGAGCACAGTAGTACACAGCTGTGTCTTCAGGTCTCAGGCTGCTCATGTGTAAAAACACTTGACTTTTGCTGTTGTCTCTGGTCGTTGTGAACCTTCCCAGATTGTGAGTAATAAGTTGTGCCACCACCAGAGGAAATGTAAGTCAACCATTCCAGCCCTTTCCCAGGAGCCTGTCTGACCCAAACCATGTAAGGATCACTGCTGAACCCAGAGTATGTGCAGGCCAGCTTGTGAGAGTTTCCAGGTTTAAGAACCACTGACTCAGATTCAGTCAGTGTCTGGCCTCTTCCACCTATAAGTGAGATTTATGAAAAATTACAATCTAATCAAATAATACCCAGAGCGGTTTTTAACTTGCAGTCATGCATTGAATATCCATAGCACATACCATCTGGGTAGACCAGAAATGCAACAGCACACCAAAGGATCCTCCTCAGCATTGTGATGATGTACTCCCCAAAATACAGTAGATATAACTGACATACAACTGAATTTAATGGAACAGAATTTATAAGATGGTGAAGTTTGGGTGGGTTTGCATAGAGACTGCCCACATCACACCAGCGCAGACAGTGCTCCTCCCCTCTGTTAAGTAAGTAAGTAAGTAAGTAAATTTAATTTATAGAGCACATATAAAACAGTTTCCACTGACCAAAGTGCTGTACATAGAATATGGCTAAAAATATCAAATAAAATAAAATAAAAACAAGCAAAGTATAAAAGCACAGAGAAAGTAAGCAAGACAAATACAGAAATATAACAGACAAATAGACAAAATAGACAAATAGACAGCCCTAGACAAAATAAAATAGCAGCAGTATAGAAGACACTTGAAATGAAGAGAGGAGAGAGATGGACAGCAAGGAGGCAGGGAAGGCCAGGGAATAGAGGTGGGTCTTTAGTCGTGATTTAAAAATGGTGATAGTAGGAGACAGTCTAACATCTGTGGGCAGGCAGTTCCACAAACGTGGGGCTGCTACCTCAAAAGCTCTATCGCCTCTTTGCTTGAGGCGGGTGCGGGCCACAGAGAGAAGACCCTTGTTGGCAGATCTAAGGGACCTGGATGCTGAGAGGGGATGGAGGAGGTCTGCAATATATGAGGGAGCCAACCCATGCAGTGCCTTATAAACAGTCAGAAGGACTTTGAAATTGATCCTGAAGCTAATGGGAAGCCAGTGTAAGGAGGCCAGAACAGGGGTGATATGATGGTATTTTTTAGTACCAGTAAGCAGCCTAGCAGCTGCATTTTGTACCAATTGCAGACGGGAGAGTTGGGACTGGGGGAGACCAAGATAGAGGGAGTTGCAATAATCTAAGCGGGATGTAACAAATGCATGAATTACTGTTTCTAAGTCCTTGGGAGACAAAGAGGGTTTGAGACGGGAAATGATTCGCAGCTGATGGAAGCTGCTCTTGATAACAGAGCTAATCTGCTTTGTAAAACAGAGCTCTGAATCAAGGATCACACCCAGATTTTTGGCATGTGGCTTGACAAAAGAGGAGAGGTGGGCTAACTTTCCTTCAATAAGGGGTCTAGCTTTAGAAGGACCAAAAATGATGACCTCTGTCTTACCATCATTCAGCTGAAGGAAGTTATTACTCATCCAGCCCTTAATATCCTGGAGACAATCCAGAAGAGGCTGGATGGAGTCATTAGATTTTAAGGGAAGGTATAGCTGGGTGTCATCAGCATAGAAATGAAAGGAGAGGTCATACCGCCGGATGATATCACCAAGGGGGAGCATGTATAAACAGAACAGCAAAGGGCCCAAAATGGAGCCTTGTGGGACCCCATAGGAAACAGGAGCTGAGGAGGAGGAGGAGCAAGCAAGGGATACTGAGAAGGTTCTGTGTCTGAGGTAGGAACTGAACCAAAGTAGTGCTGTCCCCTTTATGCCTACCCAGTCCTCAAGACGGGTAAGGAGGGTGTTGTGGTCCACAGTATCAAAAGCTGCGCTGAGGTCCAGTAGAACCAGAACCTGAGTCTAGAGTGAGAAGCAGATCGTTGGTGACTTTTAGCAGAGCCGATTCAGTACTGTGGACTGTTCTAAAACCTGACTGGAAGGGCTCAAGGATGTTATGCTCAGTCAGGAAGGGAAGCAACTGGTCCAGCACTACTTTCTCCAGTACCATGGAAAGGAAAGGAAGTTTGGAGATGGGGCGGTAGTTGTTCAGAGAATTTGCATCCAGGTTGGGCTTTTTAAGCAGGGGTTGGACCACCGCATGCTTAAAGCAGGCAGGGACAGCACCAGATGTCAAACATGAGTTGATAACTAGCTGTATGGAAGGGCCCAACACATCAAAAGCATCTTTCAAGATGGGAGAGGGAACAGCATCACCAGGGCAAGATGTGGGTTTCATACGGAGGACTATGTCCTTGAGATCTTAACTTCACTCGAGTGAAGTTCTTTTATTTACATGAATCATTCTCCACATGATTTCACATTCCTTGGCTTTCACAGGCTGATACAGATGACACCACCATATTGTGAATGGCAGTTGCCAGTCTGCTGACTTTCAGTTAGTTTTAGTCAGTCCAAGATTTCTTTGTCCTGAAATATAATACTGTCTGTATTCTGGATATGTACAGTAGGCATCACAGTGACTACAGGCTGTGATTAAGCTTTGATTTTACACATCATCCTGTTCACTTGTGCCATTGGACACTTTTTCATTCTGTGGACATGCTCCCTCTTCATGGATTTTGTTTTGTTTGTGCACAGTTTTGTTTTGTTTCTATGTGGGGGTTTTCCCTTTTGAGCTTCATGGGAGCTGTTGGCTATAGACTTACTGGATACTTGTTGTCAGGTCTGGTACCTAGGCAGAGTGACTGACTTTCATGGGTCATTGAATTTCAGTCATCTGAATATTTACTTGATTAATATTCATTAGCAGCAATTTCAAACGAACAGTGCTCTTCCTAGATATCCAACCCATGACCTTGCTGATGCTGGTATATTTGAAGCACTATAGCCTACTGTGGTTGTGTAGTAGTGTGGCACTAGAGGCTCATGACTGAGGAGAACCTGAACATTAGTGTGGACTCCACAGTAAAATTAAACTTAACAAAACTTGCAACAAATACCAAGAAAAATACATGTATTACCATGTATGCACACCAACACAAGAAAAAGATGGAAATTAGTCCTCTCAGCCATTGTGGTGTGTAATTGCTGGAGAGTGCTGGTGAGACTCTCAACACCGGGTGTTCAATGAGCTTTAGAACATGTGTGATTAGATATTATGGGCATGACATTGCAGCAAAGACCGCCCTCTTGAGGCCTTATAAGGACACCTGAAACTGCATCTGGGTGCTTTTCATGTTTTAGGACATTGTTGACAATACCTCTAATTTGTTAATTAATGCAGCTACTTTGTGTACTGATCTAAGTGTTTTTCTATGCATGACCACATCATGTTTTTGTTCAGCAGTGTAGTTTCCTCTGTCACTGTGACTATCGAGCACAGTAGTACACAGCTGTGTCTTCAGGTCTCAGGCTGCTCATGTGTAAAAACACTTGACTTTTGCTGTTGTCTCTGGTCGTTGTGAACCTTCCCTGCACAGCTTGTAAGTAATATATAGTGCTACTACTATAGGAAATATAACTCAACCATTCCAACCCTTTTCCATCTGCTTGTCTGATCCAAGCTACACCAGGATTGCCTAACCCAGAGTAAGTGCAGGTCAGTTTGTGAGAATTTCCAGGTTTAAGAACCACTGACTCAGATTCAGTCAGTGTCTGGCCTCTTCCACCTGTAAGTAAAATGGACCAGAATTAAAATAACAGTTAAAATAGATCAAATACAATCACAACATAGTAATCACAGGCTCATACATCAAATGGTTACCACACTTACTGCCAACGTAGACCAAAATTACAATAGTGCAGCAAATAGTTTTTATTTCCATTGTAATTATGTACTGTAAGCCTTTCCAAAGGAGATATCACAATCAGCTCTAAAAAGATGCCTTAGATGGTTAGAGTAGCCTATATGAGGTGGCAAGATTGTGGTCACTTTGAATACGCTGCTCACGTCATGTCAGTATAGAGCCCTTCACGGTTCACATCACTGAAAAGGTTTGCGCATGCCGGGTTCAGAGAGCTTTCCGTCCCACTGAATTGTGTGTATGTGAATTAGCTGCAGTGTCAAGTAAATGCTATGTATATACAGGGCTTGTCAACCAGACAGTCGTACAGTATATGTTGGGGAAAAAATACTGGCCCAGGTAACCACTAATATTCCGTCTTCTGAGTGTTGGCTGGTGCTTGTTTTTGCATCCCACGCTGGTCCCTTGTGCACCATTGTACCACCAGAGCATGAAAGCAAACAGCCATATCATCAGATTTCCAACTTTCCAAGTAGAGGAGTCTTTGGATATGGGGAAGAGGCTGAGAAGAGACTGGACATCATTTTTGCAGAAGTGTGTCATAAATCAATCCCTGTTCAAGTCTGATTTACAGGTTTTTTCATCAACATGCAATCTTAGGTCTATGTTGTTAGGCCTGTATTCAACATAATTTCTCCATCAAAACGACAGCACAGCCACCGTTGCAGATAGTGTTGAGAGTCTACTGTAGGTGGACATGAACAGATTCGTAATAACTAGTGTCTAGTGTTGTGTGCAGATTTAGAAATAGAATAATTAGGAAAAAATGTACCAATATTGTGATCTACCAAAACTCAACGAGCTCAGTGAGGCAAAGTAGCTTAAGAGCTTTTAAACAAAGGTAGCCCCCCCCCCCTAACATACATTCATTGATGTATTTGAGAAAGGAAGTGGAATCCTGCATCCTGCATCTGAAATTCATCACAATATATAGATATACATTAAGTTCTTTGTGTTATTTTCTAAATGACATGTGCACATCACACGCACATTGTTTTTGTACAGCTGCTTCACCAGCTTCAGTCACTGTGAGTGTCGAGCGCAGTAGTAAACAGCAGTGTCCTCTGCTCTCAGACTCTTGGCCTCTAAGTACTGTGTGCTGATGGAGACGTCCTCAGTCAGGGTGAACTGGCCTTTAAGGGACTCTGCGTATAGAACACCAGTTCCTGATCCAGTGCTCATTCTCCCAATCCATTGCAGAGCCTCTCTAGGTTTCTGTCGTATCCAGTGTATGTTATAGCTCGTCATTGAATAGCCACTTATTTTACAGGAGATCTTAACCGTCTCTCCTGGTCTCTTCACCTGAGCAGGAGACTGATCCAGTCTGATCTCATCACAGACAATACCTGGGAAATGGCAAGAAACATTCAAATTATTACTTCAAGCAGACTATTTAAGAAAAAAAGTTAATGGATTACATGAAACAACACAATCAACAATACTACTACTACTACTACTACTGCTACTACTATTGCTACTGTACTAGTAGGCCTGTGAAATAGGTAGACCATATAGTTAAAAATTACCCTGCATGTGCACCAACACAAGAAGAAGATAGAAACAAGTAATTTCTGCCATTTTGATGGGTAATTGCTGGAGAGTGCTGGTAAGACTCTCAACACCTGGTGCTTATATGAGCCTTAGAACATGTGTGATTAGATATAATGGGCATGACATTGTAACTTTGCATAGACCGCCCTCTTGAAGCCTTATAAAGGGCTCAAAGGACACCTTAGTCTGAAAGTGCATCTGACGAGGCTTTTTATATTTTAGGACATTGATCCCTTTAATTTGTAATATTTCTGATCAGTAACAAAATATACTCAGACTGAAAAAAACACAATGTTATGATAAAAAAGTATTCAGTTTTGTCTTGTTGACATTATTTGCGTGTATGCAATATTTGATGGTGTGGTATAGTGGAACCAGACTCCTTGTAAATGTTAACTCAATAATGTGAGAAATTAATTGGTCCTGGTTCTCTAAATACTGCCACATGCATAGGATAACCAGAATGAATCCAGAGTGTTTGTGTTTCTGTTTTGTTTTGTCCTCTTCTATTTGTTCCTTTCATCATGGAGTTTGTTTATCTTGGGTTTCTGTGGCTTTTGTATGAATAAAACATGAGGCTTTTATGCACTGAAGATGTGTGTTTTCTTAGTCCATCGTCTTTAAGAAGACTTTTGAGATTGAAACCTGCCTCGGTTATTGGGTCTATTTCCTACAGCTGCTCAACTTGTACACCTGCATACATACTTGTTATGAAGAACAGCATTGTTATGCTCAACATATTCAACGGGAGAAAAAAACAATAAACGTGAAATTTTCGTAAACACAGCACATTGTATATTTCTGTGAAGTTAATGTGTACCCTCTATGCTTTAGTCCAGATGAGGTTTAGATGGAAAAATCACAGAGCTGATTCAGTGGATTCTGTGCACTGATCTAAGTGTCAGATAGAGTAGCACATTTTGTGCATGACCACACCATGTTTTTGTTCAGCAGTGTAGTTTCCTCTGTCACTGTGACCGTCGAGCACAGTAGTACACAGCTGTGTCTTCAGATCTCAGGCTGTTCATGTTTAGAAACACTTGAGTCTTGCTGTTGTCTCTGGTCGTTGTGAACCTTCCCTGCACAGTTTGTGAGTAATATATAGTGCCACCAGAAGAAATATAAGTCAACCATTCCAGCCCCTTTCCATCTGCCTGTCTGATCCAAGCTACGGCAATGTCACCACCAAACCCAGAGTATGTGCAGGTCAGTTTGTGAGAGTTTCCAGGTTTAAGAACCACTGACTCAGATTCAGTCAGTGTCTGGCCTCTTCCACCTGTTAGAGAAATGGAACAGAATTTAATGAATAGTTAGAATAGCTAAAATAGAATCGCAACATAGCAATTACTGAGTCATACATCAAATGATTATCACACTTACTGCCAACGTAAACCAAAATGACAATAGTGCAGCAAATAGTTTTTATTTCCATTGTAATTATGTAGGCCTACTGTAAACCTATCCAAATTATATCACACAATTGGTTCTAAAAAGCTGCCTGAGATGGTTAGAGCAGCCTATATGAGGTGGCGAGAATGCGATAACTTTGAATACACTGCTCACGTCATGTCTGTATGGAGCACCTAAATATCAAACTCTATCACTGCCCCCTACTGCCAGACTAGGGTATTACAGGACAGATAACAAAAAGTCTGAAGGCCCCATCACATTGCACACGACATGCGCTGCGCTCACCGACAGGTTGCTCTTGGTTGAGGTAACGTTCTATCGATTGTTGTTGAGGTTACCGTTGGCCTCCGTGCAAAAGACCAGTTCAACATATTTCAACTTTGACAGTGGTACGCACAAGAGCGGCAAAGCGGCAAAATGCCGCTAGCGCTGCGCTATACAGACCAGTTGTTGCGCGCTCAAGCCATTGAAAGTAATGGGTTTCATAGTGCATACCGTGTGCAATGTGATGGGGCCTTTAAACATTCTATCACTGTTTCCCAATGCTACTGTAGATTAAGATATTACATGAAAAGGGTGCAAGTGAAATTGTACTAGGAAAAAAATACTGTCCGGCAGTCACTGTTCATTCGTAATACTCTGTATTCTGAAACAGTGTGCAAGATCCCTGTAGTATTGGCAGGTACCAGGCTTGTTTTTGCACCTCACGCAAGTCCCTTGTGTGCCATTGTACCACCAGAGTGTGAAAACAAACTGCCATATCCTCAGCTTTCCAACTTGTCATTTGTGCCAAATGTGTTATAATCATTCGCTCGCTGTTCAAGTCTCATTTACTGCAGCTCCAGGGTTTTTCAAAAATGTATCTTAGACTACGTAGGTTTGTATTTCTGCAGCATATTCAGAACTCCACCCCCATGTTATTACAGTCAAAACAGCAGCATTGCACAGCCACCGTTGCAGATGATGTTGAGAGAGTCTCAATGGACATCATCAGATTTGTAATAAAGCATCTAGGTTTGTATGCAGATTTAGTGAATGAATATGAAGAAAGAACCTACTTTTGTGCTTAATTGGATTTGGAATTGTGCTTGACATATAGAGTTGTATGACCTCTTCACAGACAGCTGAAAACATTTATAGTTCCCTACGAACTAATTATAATAATTCCCAACAAGAAAATGAGTTCCCTTTACAACTCAATCATGTTCAGTAACTTTAACCTATCCTTCAGTCAGAGTTGTTATTGCACAGCCCTGCAGTCTCATGTGTGACTGTGGGTGACGAGCACAGTAATAAACAGCCATGTCCTCAGCTTTCAAGCTCTTCACTTGCAGGTGCACCGTGTTGGCGGAGGTGTCTTTGGTGATGGAGAACTGGCCCTGCAGAGACTGGGAGAATATTGTACCAGTGCTACTATCAATGCGTCCGATCCACTCCAGCCCCTTTCCTGGTTTCTGACGGATCCAGTGTAACCAGCTAAGAGACAGTCCAGACACAGTGCAGGACAGAGTGACTGACTCTCCAGGTTTCTTCATCACTGGACCAGAGGAGGTCAGAGATTGGTCATAAACATCTTAAAAAGAAAAAAAAGAAAAACAGCATTCAACATATGTGTCATAAACCCTTTCCCATTATTAGATTTAAGCAGACAAAATATGCTCTCACATGTAAAGAAAGTCAGAGTGATGCTATATCCTAAAAGCATCATTGCTTAAGATATGCTCTCTACAATAATATGACTGAAGAGATCAAGGAGATGAATCAGCATAGTAATTCAGAAGTACACATCTAAACAACTTATAAGCCATAGGTTTGACCGTAGGGAGTGGCCTTGCTCAATGATGCACATGATCATTTGCATCTTTAAAATGTTATAAGAGCAGAAGCTCTCTGCACTGCTTGTCATGAGGTCAAATGAAGTGTGACCTGACCTGAATGGACCATATCTACACACTCTCTATAACTGAGGAGTAGACAAAAATGTTGTTTTTTATTTACACCTGTATCCCCTGAACATGTAGCTGTCAGAACTCCCAAAACATATGGTTATGTATATAACCTCAGTTCTGAGTTCTCTGAGGGAGAACATGAGATGTTAAAGGAACACGCCGACTTTCTGGGACTCTAGCTTATTAACCGTAATCCCCAGAGTTAGATAAGTCGATATACCCTTCTCAGCTGTGCGTGTAGTACTCGGTGTGTCATTCCCACTCTAGAATTTTTGCTTGGTACTACACTCTACACAAAAAGGTGCTACATAGAACCAAAAATGGTTCTATAGCATGCTTCATATACTGTATGGCACCCCTAAATGGTTCTTTAAACCATTTTGAAGAGTACATAAGGGTTCTTTAAAGGCTATACATGGTTCTGTATAAATGTGTCATATGTCTGTACAGAAGTCAATTGTAGCTCTACATAAAAGTTGTACATAAAATAGCATATAGCCTAGAGTCACACAGCATATTAGGCTACACATCTAAATATGGCTGAATGTTTATTTTTCTGGTTGGTGGACGTTTGTCTGAAGTTTGAAATCATTAGAGTTCAATCAATCATAATGTTTGGTAATGGTGTATGTTATCCACGGGGGACACAGCGATAACGATAGGCTTGCAAGTTAGATTTAATCGCTCTCATGCTCTCTGTTAGCTGGTTGGTCGGGCGTCCTGAAGCCACACAAAAAAAACACATCATCAGATACGCATCATCACGCATCAGACCAAAACACAACATCAACATCAGTTGAGGGCTGCAACTTCACTTTTAAATGATAATATCCTGGCCGGACTACTGTTGTCAGTGATATAAATATTTGAAATAAACATGATTTCTTAATGTCTAGTGACATATCAGGGCCATTTCATGATTAATTGAAATACATTTCTTATATACCACGGTTCCTTTACAAAGTTCAACAAAAATGGCAAGATACCGGATCTCAAAGATGGCAGCTTTTTTTGCGGGTGAACTTCAGAGGTCTATGCCATCCCAGATGACATCATTGATCTGAGACAAATTCCAATGACCCTTACTAAGCTACTGTGTGACCCCTGTATGTTATTTTGTCTATTCATTTTATTCTAAGTCATTTGTCTATTTACATTTCTCTTTTATTTTATTTCTTGTAAAACTCATGATTGTAGTGTTGTTCTTGGTATTGTTTACATTACATCATTGCCCTTATTGCAATAAAAAACTTTATAAGGCAGCGCCAATGAAATATTTGTTCTATTTCAACTTTCTGATACGACCAGATGGCCAGATTCAGGAGTTGTTGAGGTACAAACGGGTGAGCTAAAATATGTCCCCAGTAAGTTCGGCTTCCTCAACAGTGCAATGCAGTGAACTGGGCGGAGTGTTATGGTGTTCAATGCCCCATGCATGCGTATGCCTTCTCATCTTCACACGCACACTCACACACACACACACACACACTCTCTCTCTTTCTCTCTCTCTCTCTATCTCTTTCTCTCTCTCTCTCTCTCTCTCTCTCTCTCTCTCACACACACACACACACACGCACCACACACATAGAGAGAAGAAGTGGAATCCTTGATATCCTGCATCAAAAATAAATGTTGCTGGATATTTTCTAAATGACACGTGTACATCACATGCACTTTGTTTTGGTACAGCTGCTTCAACAGCTTCAGTCACTGTGAGTATCGAGCGCAGTAGTAAACAGCAGTGTCCTCTGCTCTCAGACTCTTGGCCTCTAAGTACTGTGTGCTGGTGGAGACGTCCTCAGTCAGGGTGAACTGGCCTTTCAGAGACTCTGCATAGGTAGGGCTATTGCTGCCAGCATTCATTTGTCCAATCCACTCCAGGGGTCCTCCTGCTTTCTGTCTGATCCAGCTGATGTAGTAGCTTGTCATGTCAAACCCAAATATTCTACAGGAGATCTTGACTGTTTCTCCTGATCTCTTCACCTGCGCAGGAGACTGATCCATTCTCTCCTCACATGTAATTCCTGAGAGAGGGCAACACACATGCAAATTATTATTCCATATACTGCTTAAGAATATATATATACAGTATATTATGTATAAAATAAAATAGGTAGAAGAGCAGTGTAGACCAAGAACTAAACTGGCACAATGCACTGAAAATGCCAGAAAATAAAGAAGTTATTACCCTGCATGCACACCAAGACAAGAAGAAGATGCAAATGAGTCCTTTCTGCCATTGTGGTGTATAATTGCTGGAGAGTGCTGGTGAGACTCTCAACACCTGGTGTTTATAATGAGCTTTAGAACATGTGTGATTAGATATTATGGGCATGACGCATTGTAGCTTTGCATAGCCCGCCCTCTTGAGGCCTTATAAAGGGCTCTAAGCACACTTTAGTTTGAAACTACATCTGGGTGCTTTTCACGTTTTTGGACATTGTTGACAACACCTCTAATTTGTCATATTTTTTTTTATTTATTATGAATAACTACTTGTACTCAGAATTAAATGGTCATTATGTATTGCGAAATATAATGACCATAATTTTACAATTTTATAAATTACAATTTCATCATTTTAATTTTAACATCCTTTTTTGTTGGTAAAGTGACTTTAAATCAAATGTATTATTGCAATTATTATCACTCCTTCCGTCAAGGAGGTTATGTTTTCATCAGGGTTAGTTTGTCTGTCTGAATGTCTGTTTGTTTGTTTGTTCGCAAGATAACTCAAAAAGTTATGGACGGATTTCGATGACATTTTCAGGGAAGATCTGAAATGACCCAAGGAAGTGATCCGTATCACCGTCTGGATCCAAGAGGCGGTTATGTTTTCACTTGGCGGAGGTTTGCACTCTCTGAGTGCTTTTCTAGTTATGTATTATTATAATTATAGTGGTTTGTCTCATGCTGACAGTATTTGCATGTAAGAATGCAATATTTAAATAGAAAATATTCTGATTAAAAACGACTCTATTTGGTGACAGCTCTGCTTGTGTCTGTTTTTGTACAGTAAAACAACTTCTTATGTCACTGTGACTCTCGGGCACAATAATACACAGCTGTGTCTCCAGGCTTCAGATTGTTCATCTGCAGATAGAGTTGCTTCCTGCCGTCATCTCTGGAAACGGTGAATCTTCCTTGAACAGAACTTGAATAATATGGAGTGCCATTAGCATCGGTTGCCACCCATTCCAGTCCTTTCCCAGGAGCCTGTCTGACCCAAGCCATCCAGTAGCCACTGACTGTCAGCCCAGAGGCTGTGCAGGTCAGTTTGTGAGATCCTCCAGGACTGACGACCACTGGCTCAGATTCTGTCAGTGTCTGACTTGTGCATTCTGCAAGCATGAAAACACATGAAAAGTTATAATAATTACACATTAAGATAAACATTACACAGTAGATTGCAAACATCACATACGTTCAATGGCCATCAGGACAGAAACGAAACACCATAATGTAAGGCCCATGACATTGACACTCTTTCGCAATTCTCTCAGTCGTGTCACACTCACAGTGGTGAAAGGAAAGGGATGAGCAAGCCATTATAAATGGTTATGGTGTAATGGAGCTTTGCATAGCCCACCCTCATGTGGACTTATGGATGGGTAAAACCCTTATGCATCCATTTTGTTCATATACTCTTTTTCTTCTACCTGTTTCACTCAAACTCCATATGACTGGGTCCATTTGTGAGGTACAGAATGGAACCCTTTTCTGTCTAAGACCAATGGAATAGAGAATTTTGTGTAAAAACAAGCCCCTCTCTCATGGCATGGAACTGGAAAACAAGGAAGACGGAGAGTAAAATTTGAAAAAAATAATCTGAGAAATGCATAGGTCATACAGTATCTGTTCAGGGTAATGGTTGCAAAGACTGTTTGGTTCTCTAAATACTGTTACATGAGCCTACTGAGTATTGAAATGGATATTAACAAATGTGTGATCAGGATTAGCACTGAGAAGGTGTTGACTTTGCATGCCCCCTTGTGGCATTATAAAATAATGAAGACATATGAGGCTGCATGATATAAGTTTTATATTGAGATTCCATTATCAAGCCTGTCAATGTGATTCCGTGGATCAACTCTATTCAGATCAATTGAAGCAGTTGTATGCACATTCACAAACAAACACACACACACACACACACACACACACACACACACACACACACACGCACACACACACACACACACACGCACACACACACACACACACACACACACACACACAAACACACACACACACACATTGTCGGCAAAGTGGACCCTTTGTGTGACTGAGTGTATGAGCCATGGCCCACAAGCATTGTTGCCGATATTTAAAAGATTCAAGATTCAAGATTCAAGAGTTTTTATTGTCATTCCAAACAACCACTTCAAGAAGTGCAGTTGGAACGAAATCGTGTTGCATAGGACCACCATAAAAACCATCAGCAGCTAGAAGAATACAAGCTTTAAAATAAATAAATAATCTATGATTTTGTAAAAATATATATATATTATAAATAAGATAGCTAGCAATTTAGGAAGAGATGTTGATGACCCACACACACTCACACATATCCATGTACTGTACATCATATGCACACACACACACGGAACCGTTAAAAGTCTTTACAATTTACAGAAAAAAGTTTTCCATGTCCATTTTCCTGTTTTGGCACAACGAGAGGGAGGTAAAGCTAAAATGAGTCTTTCAATTTGCCATTATTCTATATGTGCCCCCCAAGTGATGATTATACGATATACTGTACATATAATTCCAAATTCTCAGTGATATCATTTTATTGTATTTGTCTATGAGCAAAAACATGGCTATTTATTTATCTTCAAAGATGTATGTTGTGTTTGTTACGTTTTTGTGCAGGTTGTCTACTGGTTGGTATCACAGTGATATCGTGCACAGTAATAGACAGCTGAGTCTTCAGTCTGTAGATTCTGTCCTGTTAGAGTTACTGTGCTGCTGGAGGGATCTTTAGAGATGCTGAATTTGCTCTTCAGGGACTCTGCCTTGTAAATATCTCCATTCTCCCATATGTGTGTTATCCACTCCAGTGTTTTCCCTGCAGGCTGTCGGATCCATGCGGTTGCATAAGTACAGCATGACGTTAGAGAGTATCCAGACACTTTACAGGTGAGGGTCAGAGAGCCTCCAGGCTTGATCACCACAGAGCTGGGCTGTGTGAGCTCAACATTCGATTGGACATCTAATGAAAGAAAATACACACTGAATCAGATTGAAATGTTCACCTGAATACATTTCCAGTATAATACAAATTAAACAAACAAACAAACAATTGATGTATTAGCTGCTGCACACATTTATAAAATAACAACAATGATAAAAAAACAACAACAGTATCCTAATGATAGGCCCTCTGCTGTGTTATGGTTTGCAATGTACTCTCCAGAGACTTACAGGACACAGCTGTCAGCAACAGTAAGACACTGGTGGGAACCATTGTGCGTGCTGGTGTCAGGGGCAGGTTGAGCACGTTAGTCCAGAGAAAGAGAGGCGGCATTTACACTGTTTCACCTCATTTGTTAAGCAAAGCATCCAATGAGAGGTGAGAGGAATAAACAAAATATGAGCTGCAAATTCAAGTAATAAGTAAATAATCATCATTTCTGATACAGAGAATTCAAATGTCAATGTCACACCCATGAAGAATTACGAATATGTATATGGTTTCTGAATTAGTAAATAAATGAATAAAGCAATATATAAATTGCTGTGATGCCATATATATATATTTTTTTTTAAATAGATGTACGTGTATCATTACTGTAGACCAAGTATTTTTGAGTATGGTAAATACATATTTAATGAGTGAATTATTAATGATCATAAATGTAACAAATATTTATTTATTATGGAGATATTTGGTACTTTGTCTTTTATGTGATAATATGTTACAGAAGGAAATATTAATTAGGTCCTATCTGCTAATCTTTAAATATATGACGTGTGATTTTGTGCTGCACTGAGGCTGTATATCTCACTGTGGCTCTCGAGCACAGTAGTACACAGCTGAGTCTTCAGTTTTCAGGCCGTTCATTTGCAGGTAAATTTGCTTCTTGCTGTTGTCTCTGGAAATTGTGAACCTTCCCTGAATGGACTGGGCATAGTATGTATAACTACTGGAAGTTGGATGTATTCGAGCCAACCATTCCAGCCCTTTCCCAGGAGCCTGTCTGATCCAAGCCATGTAAGGATCACTGCTGAAGCCAGAGTATGTGCAGGTCAGCTTGTGAGAGTTTCCAGGTTTAAGAACCACTGACTCAGACTCAGTCAGTGTCTGACCACTGGAATCTACCAAATAAAAGGGAAAATATTCTTACAATTAAATTAGCTCCAATACGGCCTACACGATAAAAAATATAAATAAGTGAGTGAACCTTACCTGCAACTGATATTGCTATCAGGACAAATACAGTAAACAGGTTCATGTTTCACAGCTGTTTTGCCTCTCATACAGTACACTGTGTGCATGCCCCATGGACTATATAGGCAGCACACACTCTTGTTTTGTGAGTGGACTCTCCCCATGTGGAACGGCTAATTAGGATTCAAAATGAAGAGTGGGAGGAGGAACTTTGTCAGAGTAAAAAAAAAATAGACCTCTGAAGTTTGCCTACAGAAAGGATCCAAAGCTGCCATCTTTGCCCATAAGGTGATCCGGAATTTAATTGAAGCTAACTACCTATGGCAAGTTGCATTGTAGGTTAGCTCCGGGGTAGCAAAGATCAAAGTGTGCCGTCTTCACCTACCGAAGATCACAGTAGCCACTAGACGGCAGTGGACAAGACTATGTAGCGAAAAACGTCTGTATTTCCAATGTCATCAGCCCCGTGAGAGTTTAACAGGTGCGATAATTTAAAATCCTCATGTTATTTTCCCATAGAAAAAATCTCAAGATACCGGATCTCCATATTTGGGCAAAGATAGAATGTGTGCTTACAGTAAAAGCAGGAAAAGTCTTATGAGTGCCCTCAAAAGGCTGAGATGGAGGTTGTTCTGACATTCTCAGACAAAGACAAACATTTCACTTTTGGAATGCAATAAAGGATTGTAATTAAGGGGTCTCTCAAAGTTTGCTTCTCTTTCTATCAGATGTGATTCTCTACGCTTGATTATGTGAATATTAGAGCAATTGATGGATAGTGAATACTGGGTACACACACAATTTGGTGTGATACTATGATTGACAAGGAACTGTTATCTTCATACAGATATGAACAAAGTTCTCTGACTGGCATGCAACCAGATTTTTAGCTACCATGTTTAAGTGAGAATATCAATTTGTCAACAATGAGAAACAAGCTGATGTTTGTGTGTTACAAATTGTCCAGACTGTCCATCTGCAGATGCATAGCATCATTCATCTACACAACAAAAGTATTTTCATATAGGTGCAAGCCACGAGAAGTAGGCCACTTACAATGGAAGAGTAAAATATCAATATATCGCAACACTAGAGAGAGCTCTACAGTTGCCAAAATATCTGACACTGCAAAGTAGACCTTTTACAGTAAGGAGAAGGTTGGTTGAATGCTGCTCCCTTGTGGCTGAGTTCTCTTTCTGATATTTTGAGACCATCAGCAGACACCATTAATGACAGCACAATTTAGATCTGGTTTTGAAAAGTAAACCATGTCACCATGCTACTCGATAAACGTGTTTATTTTGCATCTTCTGTTCAATTCAAGCAATAAACTAGGGTCATACATTCTTACTTGTGACAAATGTCACTGATAAGTTAGCATTTTTTTTTACCTTACTAAAATAGTGTAGAAGTCATTTTTATGGCAGACTAATCTGAATTAGGCAGAAGGGCATGCCATCCCAGCCATAGCACACCTGTCTACAGACAACCAGCTTTGCAACTTCATTCTCCACTGAATGGAAAATCCCAAATTACTTTATGGTACAATAGCTGTAAGCAATCTTGTACTTGTCAGGCCATTATTATAGTGAATATCTTTGCCTGTATTTGTGTTCCTTGCACTGTAGTAGCTGCTAGAACCAGATGGGTTTGATAGATGCGCCACCCATTCCAGATCTTTCCCATGGTGCTTGTCTGATTTGATAGCTGCTGATATAGTCTTCAAATGTGAACCCAGAAGCTGTGATGGTCAGTGTGTGAGATCCTCCGGCACTGATGACTGCTGGCCCAGATTCAATCACTGTCAAACCCCGACCAAACTCAATTGTACAACACAGAGTCAACCCAGCTGTGTTCTTGTTGTGCAGAGGATAGTTAGACAATATCTGAAACCTCGCCTACCTCTGCGTGTGCTATTTTATGTGTTAATTTATTTAAGGGGGGAAATGGCATGTGTTCTGCCTTCCTTAAGAAAATCATCTATTCCTTTGTATATGCTGCCACCTTGTGGCGTAACTGGGCAACTGTCTGGTAGTTACTGTAAGTAGGCTACTTCCTGATTTTCGTGTTAGTCTAAAAAGAGTTTGCAACAGATGAGCACGTTCCTGGCGATTTCCTTTTATTAAAAAAAATATTTGTGTTTGAGCCCTGGACATTATTTGTCTTTTTACAAAACAAAAAAATATCTAAAATCAAAGAGTCAAGCTTTGGACTTATTTGAAGTTTAGTGAACTGTTGACTAGTTGTCTAGTCCTGCCTGTTGGTGACGCAGTACGAGGGCAGCATACTGTAGCATGTCAAACATGATACTGTATCTTGCACAGTGATTGACAAAAGTCTTCAGTCTGTAGTCTCTGCCCTGTTAGAGCTACTGTGCTGCCTGCTCTTCAGGGACTCTTTACTCGGGTAACAGTAGGGCTTAAAACGGCCCTACACACAACCAACATTAATTGATGCAATAACAATATTCATGTAAATATATTATTTTGTTTATCATCATGACAACAATATTAAATGGAATATTGAATATTGCACACACAGTGGGGGAGGCAAAACACAGAGGAAGAGGCAAAAAAAGGAACTAGTGGGGTCTGATGTTTTTGTTCATCTCTGCAGCATATTATGCCACTGTGGTTGTCGGGCACAGTAATACACAGCCGTATCCTCAGTCCTCAGACTGTTCATCTGTAGATACACCTGCTGCTTGTTGTTGTCTCTGGAGATGGTGAATCTCCCCTTCACAGTGCTTGAGTAATATTGGCTCCCACCTCCACCACTGATAGCTGCCACCCATTCCAGGCCTTTCCCAGGGGCCTGTCTGACCCAAGCCATCCAGTAGCTACTGAAAGTGAATCCAGAGGCTGTGCAGGTCAGTTTGTGAGATCCTCCAGGATTGATGACCACTGGCTCAGATTCAGTCAGTGTCTGACTTCTACAGCCTGTGAACACAAACAAAAAAAGCACAATGTATTATGATGTTACCACTCAACGACTGAACTTACGTACACGAATACTGTATGTACAGTATGTAACACTTTTATGTATTTACATACTTTTTAAGGTCATCAGTATGAAGATGAGACACCAGACATTTTTGTGTTCCATATTGGAGATGTATGGATCACATAAACCTCTGCTGCTTTGAGACAACAGATAAACAGCTCTGAATAAAATAAGCAGTTTCATGTTCAGGTTTAAATGAGGTGCTGGTTTGCATATAGCCCACCCACTCTCCATTTACAGACAGATGCAACATCCACCCACTTATCCCCCTTGTGCTCATGTCTGCTGTTTTCAGTATTGTGACGTTAGTAATACCTTCATATTGACAGAAAAACCCTTATTTTGGGACCACAAAAATAATACATGATGATAAATGGAAGTCCAGTGTTTTCATTCTGACTTACTTCACACTGAAAAGATTTCACCTCACACTAACATCCCAAACATCCCAAATTTTGCGAAAATGAAAACATACACTGGCCTAAAACTTTCAATAGTAATCCATGTGTGGTATTTACAGTTGTTTAAATTCTTATGCTTCCTCTATGGAAATTCCCCATAGGACTTTTGGCTATCCAAAATGCATACTGACAATCAAATACTTACTGCACATGAACCCCTTTGTGTAGAAGCATAATCTTGGTCTCAAATTAAAGGTAACACTCTGAGGTTTCTTGTAGACTATTTGGATTGTATGTCAGGTGTTATGATATAGAATGACTACACAAAATATGGAATAATTACACAAAAGTCTCCAATTTTGCATTTACTTTGTTGGTTCAATGGTTGTGTATGAGATGGAATATACATCTGCACAACTAATATTGGATAAAACAGCATGAAGATTCAGTTTCTATAGATTCTTGTGAATATTTCAGTACCCAATATGTTGCATCTACTTATTGTACTGCAGCTACATGAGGTCGGGGTGGCACCAAAAGCGGAGGAGGGGGAGGAGGGCATTTTTGATTACAGTTTTTTTCAATTGCTTACACACATTTTCAAAGCTCTATCTTTTTTTTCCCAAAGCTCTACAAACAAATTCAATAATTGCTCAAACGCAACAAAGTGCCCCCTATCTTGCAAAATCACACACAGCGTCACACACACAACATATCTCAAAAGCAAGCATTTGTCTCCCATCATAAACACATTTTCCATAGTATTATAAACGTATGTCTACCATTTACACACTGTTACTCTAAATCTAAAGCTCTTTTGTTTTTATGGATTTTTGTAAAATATTGCCATATAAGAGTGAAATTACAGTAATATGCAAAAATAACTCAATCCAATCAATATTGGAATCAAAAATAGGCCTATTTATTTTTCTGAATAAATCAGTTGCTGTTGTGAATTCAGTTTTGTGCTGCACATAATCCTAAACTCCATTGTATATTACCTGTGAAGCAGACAGTTATCATTAGCCAAAAAATTAGATTAATATTCAACTGGTTGGAGTAATCCATGGTTACAGATTCGTTGTGATAGTACAGTATTTATGATGGTGAAGCTTTTGCATAAGCACCTCCCCTTTCTAGGATAGCAGATATACTGTATGGCTGCAGACCAACTATGATGAAAGAGATTGGATATCAGACTCAAGTGCACACAATATCATATCTCTGGTACTACGATTGAGGGTGTGTGACAGAAGATAATATAAATGTACAAATCAACAAAACATGTTTTTTTATGGACTGCTCTTTGAATTTTAACAAACAAGTGAGCAATGTGGTGAGAAGCAGCTTTATGACCTTAGAAATATTGCAAAAGTAAAGTCATTTTAAACCCCCAAAGACCTGGAGACCGTAATCCGTGGTTTTATTACTTCCTGGCTAGATTATTGTAATGCACTTTATTTGGGACTGCCCCATTCAACACTCTTGTGACTCCAAAATGCAGCTGCTATGCGTTTACAGTAACTGCTACAAAGAAAAGACAACACATCACCACAGTCCTTGCCCAGCTGCACTGGCTATCAGTAAAATATATAGTTGATTTTAAATTGGATTATTTATTTATTTATTTATTTATAGGTGTAATTGGCTTGGTTATCCTCGCAACTGTTCCTCTCCGTACTGCATTCACGCTTGAAATTCAAAGGAGACCGTAGCTTTTCTATTTCTGCCCCCAAGCTCTGAAATAGTCTCCCATAATTGCATAATCAGATCCTGTCCACATATTACTGTAATTTAAAACAAATTGAAAGACTCACTTTTTTTCTCTTGCTTTTATATTAGTTCAGTTTGAAGTTCTAGCGATTTATTCTTAGCTTATTTCTTTTATACTTTTACCTTCTTGACATTCAGCTTTTTTTTTTACTTTTATTTGATGTCTTTGCTTTTATCTTATTATGTCATGCCTAATTCAACTGTGACTGGAGGCTATCCGATGACTGTAGGCACTGGAATGTGTCATCACCAAAGTACAATCTCCCATCATATACTGTATATACATATTTTTAATCAATCAATCTTCTTTTGTGCAGGAGGCAGTGTGCAAACAAGTCACATTCAATGTAAAGCTCTCCAGACCTTCCCTCCTGGAAATCAGGGGCAGAGGCTCAAGCCCCCTTTGATATATGTGCAAGGGCCTGCTTAAGGACTAAGCCTGCACATCACTCATTGTGTGTGTGTGTGTGTGTGTGTGTGTGTGTGTGTGTGTGTGTGTGTGTGTGTGTGTGTGTGTGTGTGTGTTTGTGTGTGTGTGTGTGTGTGTGTGTGTGTGTGTGTGTGTGTGTGTGTGTGTGGGTGTGTGTGTGTGTGTGTGTGTGTGTGTGTGTGTGTGTGTGTGTGTGTGTGTGTGTGTGTGTGTGTGTACAAGTTGGTGGGTGTATGTGTAAGAGCTTTGGTGCATGGTTCATGAGTGGTTGCACCACCATCGTCACATAATAGAGGAAGAGGCAAAATAAGGAACAATGGTAATAGTGGGGTCTGATGTTTTTGTTCATCTCTGCAGCATATTGTGCCACTGTGACTGTCTGGCAGTAATACACAGCCGTGTCCTCAGTCTTCAGACTGTTCATCTGCAGATACACCTGCTTCTTGCTGTTGTCTCTGGAAATGGTGAACCTTCCCTGAATGGACTGGGCATAGTATGTATAACTACTGGAAGTTGGATGCATTCGAGCCAACCATTCCAGCCCTTTCCCAGGAGCCTGTCTGATCCAAGCCATGTAAGGATCACTGCTGAACCCAGAGTATGTGCAGGTCAGCTTGTGAGAGTTTCCAGGTTTAAGAACCACTGACTCAGACTCAGTCAGTGTCTGACCACTGGATTCTGTCAAAGAGAAAACAAGACTGATGTTAGACCATTACACATTACACATAACCATTACACATTAGATTCATATAACTAGTTAGTTCTCACCTGTGATGGATATTGCTATCAAGAGGAAGGCAGTTAACATGTCCATGCTTCAGTGTGTGCAAAAACCTTTCTCATGGGGTTCATCTCTCATGAGCTACAGTATATACCCACACATCATATCCTCATTTTTGCATGAGGTCGCTCTTAGTGGGAGGACTCAGTGATGGAGCTCAAATGCAGAAGAGTTGAACGTGGCACTAGTGAATTCTACATTATATTAGATTACATTAGATTAGATTACATTGAATTTTATTGTCATTTAGCAGAGCATAAATGCAGTTAACATCCAACCAGAAGTGCAAAGAAGCATTACTGTAAATACCAAGTGCAGGTCAAGTGCAGTTGTGTAGACAATGATTAATAATGAGAGTAGATTTTGATAAATACAAGTTTTTCAGATGACATGTCTAGGCCTATATGTAAGTAGAGTATTATGTAGAGTATAAGTAGACATTATAACTAATATATGCTGTATCTGTGTGTTTGTGTGTGTGTGTGTGTGTGTGTGTGTGTGTGTGTGTGTGTGTGTGATATGTACAGTATATTGCACAGATTTAAGTATAGCCTACAGGTTCTGGAATATATATATATAACGCACACATTTAATTCGTTTGGCAATCCACTTTCTGCCATGTTCATTCATTTAACCTGTTGAGGGATACGATCACAAATATGTGATTAGAATGTCTGTGTGGAAAAGGAGACCTTTTGTTTTGATTAAGGTGTTGATTTTAACTGTGATTGAGCTAATGGAAGAGACCACACCCACCCCTGTAATGGTTTAGCCCAAGAGTTAATTGGGTGATTGCCTAGCCTATTTAAAGGCAGGCTTATTTCACGCAAGGGACACCAATAGACTGGAAACACAGGATAACTCGGACGAAGAATGCAGAGGTCCAGAAATCAGGGAAATCGTGTAGTTTAATGTTTGTTTGTTTAATTTGAAGTTAACCTTGCTTGCTGTGAGGCAAGAGTTTAATGTGGTCCAATGTTACAAGGTTGCCTTGTTTGGACAGGGAGCCTCAGAAGAGTAGGTTCCGGTTGCCTAGTTGAAGGGCAAGTTTACATGTGTGTGTGTCGACTGGAGAACACTGCCTTAGACAATAGACTTAGCCACCCATTCAAGTCCTTTTCCAGGAGCCTGTCTGCTCCAAGCTATATAATAGTCACTGACATCCATCCCAGAGGCTGTGCAGGTCAGTTTATGAGATCCATCAGTTTAATGACAGCTCCCTCTGAGTCCACCTGTTAGAAACACAAGATGCTGAAAATGTGGTAACTCCCATCAAATGGAAGAGATATTTTGTGTGAACATTCTGATGCTCACCTAGAACCCAGAAAGCTACGAGAAAGAATCGGATGATGAGATGCATGTTTTAGGGCTGAAACTGTCTGATATCCGGATTTTCATACAGGTATATATGAAACGTGTTTAAATATAATGCGTACATTTGCATTCGTCATTAAGTTTTAAATTTCTCTTCAAAAAGCATTCTGTGTAGCGCCTATTCTATACCTTTATCGTTGAATAATATGAGAGCATAGACAGTGTTGGGGAGTAACGCATTACATGTAATTGAGTTACGTAATTTAATTACAAAATAAATGTAACAGTAATATATTACAGTTACTGTAGAAAAAATTTAATTCAATTACAGGTACTTTTGATTTTTTTCAAAATTACAATTTGAATTACATCTCAATATTGTCAGCAAAACTTTGCAAATAATAATGTATGTAAAAAGAACTGTTTCCCTCCAAAGCCATAGTTTGATACGGCACCTTCTGATAGGCTCTATCACGTCTACAGCGCCATCAGCGTAGGCCTACATGCCTGCCTGTAAACGTGTTATGATTATCATTATATTATCCTCACAAAAAATGTGATGCTAATTTATGTATTGAATGCCCTTGCTGCCTTGTGCGCTTGTACAGAACTGCTCGGCAGCCTGTAGACCAAGGCCGAAATCTTCGCATGGATTTGGGGACTATATATATCATTCAAAAATCGGAAAAGTAATCAAAAAGTAATCAAAAGTAATTAGTTACGTTACTCAGAAAAAGTAATTCAAATAGTTACACTACTATTACATTTTAAACAGAGTAACTTGTAACTGTAACACGTTACATTTCTAAAGTACAACACTGAGCATAGACTAGCCTACTGAGAATATCCTGTATGTCTAGTGGCCATATTGTGACAAAAACAAGTGCTCTGAATTTGATGGGTTCATTTAGGGCTTTCAAACAGTTATGTTTACATTCATTGTATCACTATTAACCAGGCTAGGTCTATTGCTGTAAGTTTTTGTAAAGCTGCTTTGCCACAGCCAGTCACTGTGCCTCTCGAGCGCAGTAGTAAACAGCAGTGTCCTCTGCTCTCAGACTCTTGGCCTCTAAGTACTGCGTGTTGGTGGAGACGTCCTCAGTCAGGGTGAACTGGCCTTTCAGAGACTCTGCATAAATAACACTCCCATCATTAATTCTCCCAATCCACTCCAGGGGTCCTCCCTGTTTCTGTCTGATCCAGTGCATGTAGTAGCTTCTTATTCCGAATCCAAATGCTTTACAGGAGATCTTAACTGTCTCTCCTGGTCTCTTCACCTGAGCAGGAGACTGATCCAGTCTGATCTCATCACAGACAATACCTGAGAAATTACACATAATATTCAGTTGTTTAGATTAAGTACTGTAGAAAATATAAACTGTTTTTACAATGTTACTCTAACCCCTAAAGCATGCTTTACCTTGTATCACTACCAGCATTAAAAGAACATTATTGAACGGGTAAATGGCCTCATTCTGTCACTTCTGAATGTGTATCTGAGGTAAATGAATGCTGTTGGTTATGAAATGTGTCATTAAGTAGCAATGATGTAGCTCACGACTTTGCATAACTTCCTCTTTCACGTTGTGATATAATTTGCACATAAACTGGTCTCGTGCTTTACAAGTACCTTTGCATTTTTTGGTTTTAACTCATTGGATAATGTGTTTTCACTGAGTACATTTTATTTGGATCTGTTTCATCATTTTTAATACATTTCCTTTTATTTTCCCATAACATATTTGAATCATTGTGAATTGTACAATGGTTCAAATAACCACAACAAAAAGTTACCTTTGCTTTCTTCCACAACAAAACTTCATGTACAGTATATCTTTCTTTTTTCGCAAAGTGCCTCGCTCCTCAGCAAAATAATAAGCAACCAAGCTGTGACCATAAACTATGAACATTGCAAAAATCACCTACAGTAGCATGGAGCTGAGTCCTTAAGAAGTGGTCAGTGTCATTAGGAAGTAAGAAACGGCAGTATATTTAGTTTCCAAAATTGTACCCTTTTTCACATCCAGCTGACTCACAGGATGCAGCTGTCAGTATCAGAAGCAGGGTGGTTCTGCAGGGGCTCAAGCATGGCGGGGAGCTTTGCTACCATCTAGTGTCAACAACAACAGAGGAACCAGCCTAGTCTAAAGAAGCTACAGTGTACAGCTACTGTATGTGTAATTCTGTTTCAGGTTGCCTTGAACACGGCCACAAAATACTTCTTGGCTTCTCTCTCCTCCATGAAATCGCATGATTACCAGAAGTTGCTTCGTCTCCACGTGAGGAATATAGCCCAGAATGCATTGAGGACAGACCGGGGACAGACTTCAGTATAAAAGTGGACCGTGTGTGTTTACGTACGTGTGAGTGTGTGTGTGTGTGTGTGTGTGTGTGTGTGTGTGTGTGTGTGTGTGTACGTGTGTATGTGTGTGTGTGTGTGCATGGGTGAGTTAGCATCGCTCCATTTCTTGTGTGTGCCCTGCCTAAAAGAAGCCATGTGTAATTCTGTTTCAAGTTGCCTTGAACACGACCACAAAACACTTTTGCATTCACTTGAATTATATTTAATACAACCACCTCACATGGTAGAATGTGGCATTATAAAAGAGCCGGCCCGGTGCTAGTTGGTTTGGAGGATACTGTATATGGACAATCTGGAGTTTAGGCCTTTTTAACATCATGTGAAAACAGTTGTTATTTGTGTTCTGAGTCAGTGATACCCAACCCTCAAGACTTAATGGAATGTGATGACCAGATGGATGGAGAACAACTCCAATCAAATAACATTTGCAAATGACTTCAATGGATCACGTTTTTGTTCTGTCGTGGTGATGTTTTGCGGCACAGTGACTCTCGGGCACAGTAGTATACAGCTGAGTCTGCAGTCTGCAGGCTCTGTCCCTTTAGATTCACAGTCCTGCTGGAAGTGTCTCTGGAGACGCTGAACTTGCTCTTCAGTTTTTCACTGTGGTACACATTGCCACTACCACACACACACCCAACCCACTCCAGTGCTTTTCCAGCAGGCTGCTTTATCCAGTTAGTACAGTAGTTGCTATCAGTCAGTGAATACCCAGAAACGCCACAGGACAGGGTCAACACTTGACCTGGCTGTGTGACCACAGAGCTTCGTTGATTCAGCTGAACTTGACAATGGACACCTGTGAACAATGATGATCATATTATAGAAGGATAATCAAAAAATATGATTAAGGATTACTCATTAAATATGTACTGTAAGAGACTGAGTAACTCACATGACACAGTAACCAGCAACAGTAAGAGGGGAGATGTAGGAAACATGATGTGTCTTCAAGAAAAGCAGGTCAGGGCCGCCACTTACTGTAGATCTCCAGCTGTCTGAACTGAGTGACAGAGACACAGCTTCACACTAAATACAGAGAGGGCAGGGTTAGGCTGAAGTCATTTGAATATGCCAGACTATAAAAGCTATAATATTAATGTTTCAGTGACACACCTATCAATGTAATCATGTGCTATCATATTTTATAAAGCTCCAATGACACATTCATGTTTCATAATTCATTCATATAAGGCATTATATTCTTATAAATATGTGAACATCATGAGTTGTTATAGCCTCTTTTGAATACTATCATAGAATCTGATCAACCATGTGATTTGCAATCCATGATTAATTCATAATACATCATGATCTTTCAATTTGTCAAACTATTCATCAGTGTAATGCATCATAATCATATCTATTCAAGCTCAACATTATGGATAATTTGACTGACTCAAAAGGATTTGCGAAGTTAACAACGCTTAAACTGAACAAATCCATTTCCATTCCAGCGGTCCTCTGGTCTTTGTCTGATCCAGTGCATCCAACTTGCCATTGTAAGGTGATATTCACCATCTCTTCTGATCTTTAAGCAGTCTAATTTCTTCACAAATATATTGTTTTGAGATTAAGACTCACATTGTAAGAATTTCCTCAATAAAGTGTAGCAGTCTTTTCCTTTATCATATTGTGTCATGCCTAATCTGACTGTGACTGTAGGCTATGCTCACCGTTGTGCAAGAAACTTGGAGGGAGGCTAGAGTGGGCACCGGAACACATCAACAAAGTCTAATCCTATTTCATTTAATTTCATTGTCACGTGTTCTGATATGGAATAATTACACAAAAGTCTCTAATTTTGCATTTACTTTGTTGGTTCAATGGTTGTGTGTAAAATGGAATATACAACTAATATTGGATGAAACAGCATGAAGATTCAATTTCTATAGATTCTATATTTCAGTATCCAATATGTTTCATCTATTGTACTGCAGACACTGCAGCTAGAGGTCAGGGTATCACCAAAGGCGGAGGAGGGGGAGGAGGGCATTTATACAACAATTGAGACATAGTAAAAACTAATCTGACAATGCAAGGCACTATACAGATTGTACATGAAAAATGTTTTCATGTATGGATTCCCAAGAGCCAAAGCTTTCAAATGGTGGTTTTATGCTACATAGCAATATGGTGCATACAATTGATTTTGAATGTTGGGGGAAGGTGGGGAGGAGGGTTTCATAACAGATTAAAAGTGCACTTTCTCTCCTGGAAAAAGGTACACGTCCCCTTTCATACGTGTGCAAGTGCCTGCTTGAGGACTAAATCTGCACATCACTCAGTCGATAAATACATGTTCAAGCATCACCTACTGTTGTGGAATCCTTTCTCTTTATATAAGAGTGTGTGTGTGCGTAAACAAGTTGGTGTGTGTATGACGTGCAAGATCTTTGGTGCATTTTGCATGTGTGGTTGCACCACAATTGTCACAAAACAGAGAAAGAGGCAACATTGATTAAAAGAAAAAACTGTGGTAATGGGGTCTGATGTTTTTGTTCATCTCTGCAGTATATTGCTGCACAGTGACTCTCTGGCACAGTAATACACAGCCGTGTCCTCAGTCTTCAGACTGTTCATCTGTAGATACACCTGCTTCTTACTGTTGTCCCTGGAGATGGTGAATCTTCCTTGAACAGTTTGAGAATAATATGTGGTGCTACTCGAAGGGTAAATGTAAGCCAACCATTCCAGCCCTTTCCCAGGAGCCTGTCTGACCCAAACCATGTAAGGATCACTGCTGAACCCAGAGTATGTGCAGGTCAGTTTGTGAGAGTTTCCAGGTTTAAGAACCACTGACTCAGACTCAGTCAGTGTCTGACCACTGGATTCTGTCATAGATAAAACAAGACTGATGTTTGACCATTACACATTACACATAACCATTACACATTAGATTCATATAACTAGTTAGTCCTCACCTGTGATTAATATTGCTATTAAGAGGAAGGCAGTTAACATGTCCATGCTTCAGTGTGTGCAAAAATCTTTCTCATGTGGGGTTCATCTCTCATGAGCTATATACCCGCACATCAAATCCTCATTTTTGCATGAGGTCCCAATTAGTGGGAGGACTCAACGTTGGAACTCAAAAGCAGAGGAGTTGGAGTGGACGTGGCGCTGGTGGATTTTGACACCTTTTCTGAATTTTGAAGTGCTATACATGAAAGATGCTTCCAAAAATGACAAAAAAAGAGAACAAATCCTCAGTAGTTTTAAATCTTACATGAAGACATAATAGTTTTTCAAAGTTGGCTCTGGAGGAACATTAGCATTCTATAAAGTGCTGCGGGGTGCTGTGACGGTATACTAGAGCTACCATCCTCTAGAGGCTCACATTTCATTCCTTTTACAAACCTCTGTTTGCCAGGTTCATTTTTTTGTCTCGTGTTCCAATATTTCTGAACGAACATTGTTTTCAATTAAGTATTTCTCACCAAAAAAAAACAACATACCAAGCCCAGTAATGTTATTGCAAGAACTGTCTTGATGCTTCAAAGATTTCCACTGTCTACCAGGATGTCTGTGGTGGAACAGGAATCAGTCTCAGGATTGGGCTTTAATGAGCCAGGTGATATTTAGTATCGTTCTGTAGCTTACAGTATTCTTTAGTCTGGCGCCTGTCAGATAAGAGGGGAGGGGCTGGAAAAGATTGAGTGTGCGGACTCCATAATGATTTTCTCTGTCTGCCTCCTGACTCCTGATTCATGAAGGGTGGACAGTGGGGCTAATTGTTTTATCTGCCTTTACTCTTCACCACAGCCTTGACAGGAGCTGGCTGCTCTGAATCAGACTGTAATTGATGTACTGTACACATGTCAGATTCCATGTCTTTGACTGTAAATTCTAAATGTGTAATCTTGCCTCCAAGGAAGTGAAGTATTAGCATTTAATTGTGAATATTGCATGTTGGCTTGCATAAACTTTACTGAGAAAGTCTTGTATGCCTAGTGTCGATTTTAAGACACAAAGAAATGGGACTGTGAATTTGACAGGTTCATTCAGGGCTTACTTTGAAGCTGTAACCGAAAATATTACTTCAAAACAATTACATTTGCATCCATTGTATCACTGTTTATCTGTTGACTGTCAGATGCTCTGGGTTTTGGTACAGCTGCTTTGCCACAGCCAGTCACTGTGACTCTCGAGCGCAGTAGTAAACAGCAGTGTCCTCTGCTCTCAGACTCTTGGCCTCTAAGTACTGTGTGCTGGTGGATCTCTCCTCAGTCAGGGTGAACTGGCCTTTCAGAGACTCTGCCTGATACACAGTCCCAGTATTCATTTGCCCAATCCACTCCAGGGGTCCTCCCAGTTTCTGTCTGATCCAGTGTATATAGTAGCTTGTCATTGTGAATCCAGATATTTTACAGGAGATCTTAACCGTTTCTCCTGGTCTCTTCACCTGAGCAGGAGACTGATCCAGTCTGATCTCATCACAGACAATACCTAGGGAAAATGATACGTCAGCAATTGTTTTGACAATAAACAGGTTTTACTACAATATTATTACGCTAACCTCTAAAATATGATTTACCTTGTATGACTACCAGCATTAAAAGAAAATTAGTGAACAGGTTAATGGCCTGTAGTCTCATTCTGTCGCTTGAATGTGTACCTACTGAAGTAAATGAGTACTGTAGGCTAGGTTATGAAATGTGACATTAAGTAGCAATGATGTAGCTCATGACTTTGCATAACTTCCTCTTTCATGTTGCAATGCAATTTGCATATGAACTGGTCTCTTTCTTTAAGCACCTTTTGATTTATTGTTTTAATTCATTGGATAATGTGTTTTCACTGACTATTTTCTATGGCTCTGTGGTTTATATTTTTAATACATTTCCTGTTGTTTTCTCCGTCATGTTTTAAGTATTGTGAATTGTAATATTGTTCAAATAGCCACAACAAAAAGCTACCTTTGTTACTTTCTTCTCCGCTTCCACAACACAACTTCATGTATATCTTTCTTTGTTCTCCAAGTGCCCTGTTCCTCGGCAAAACAATAAGCTACCAAGCTGTGACCATAAACTATGAACATTGCAAAATTCACCTTGCATTTGTCAGTTAGGAAAGTTAGGAGCTGAGTACTTGAGAAGTGGTCAGTGTCAAGTAAGAAACTAGCCTGACCAGCCAGACCCACATCAAGATGTAGGGTCTGGGAACTCACCGTGCAGGGCTCAATCGGAGGGGTGGGATAAACAGTTGTCTTTCAAATTCCCTCTCCGCAATAGGATAACGGCAAACAAATCATCTTCTTGTTTTCAAATAGCAGGATGCGTAACCGTCGCAACCTCTGGTCGCATGTCAGTCACCGTTGTGTTAAGCCCGCCCACCGACTCTATACACGCTGTGATTGCCCGTCCGTTTCTCGGTTTCTCAGCTCCTAAGCTCAATGGAGCCTAGCAAGACTGCCCCGCCAGCCAAATTATATTTGATATATTTGCACCACAAAAACGTTGTCCAGGAAAAATTCAAACCTCGTTATCACTTACTTATTTTTCGCGATTCCTATCACTGCGCGCTACTGACAGCTGGACAACGTTTTTGTGGTGCAAATATATCACTCTGTTGAACGCATATGGTTTTGAGAAGAAAAACACTTTACTTTCGTGACCCCAGAAACTTGCTGAAGAAAATAGTCCGGCATCAAAAACGATCAAAAACCGGCTGGATCTCGGCTCACAGGACGCTGTCGGGGGTAAGTCAGTGCTGATGCACTACGTTGCTGACAGGGAACCCATACAACTTCGTGTCTTAAAATCCGAACTATCCCTTTAACATCCAGCAGACCCACAGGATGCAGCTGTTAGCACCAGAATCAGAGTGGTGGGAGACACATGCATCTGCAGGGGCCCAGGTCTGGAGAGGAGATTTGCTACCCTCTAGTGGCAACAGCAACAGAAGAAGCAGACTCATCTAAATAAGCTATAGACCTCTGAAGTTCGCCTACAAAAAGGATCCAAAGCTGCCATCTTTGCCCATATAAGGAGATCCGGGAGTTAATTGAAGCTAACTGCCTATGGCAAGTTGCATTGTAAGTTAGCTTTGGGGTAGCAAAGATCAAAGTGTGCCGTCTTCACCTGCCGAAGATCACAGTATCCACTAGAAGGCAGTGGACAAAACTGTGTAGTGAAAAACGTCTGCATTTCAAATGTCATCATCCCCGCAAGAGTTTAACAGGTGCGATTATTGAAAATCCCCATGTTATTTTCCCATAGAAAAAATCTCAAGATACCGGATCTCCTTATTTGGGCAAAGATGGTGGCTTTTTTGTAGGCGAACTTCAGAGGTCTATATGTAATTCTGGTTGAGAGGTTCAGAGACTTTATAATGAGGCCACACAGAACTCAAAACAACTCCATAGGAATGCATGGGGTCAGCTTGTATTGCCACTATGGCAGTTGTCTACACAAGTTGGCCCTTCCACGCCCAAAAGTCGACATGTGGATACACCGTGCCAATCATGTGGTGTGTTGTGAATGCATTATGCCAATCATTTGTTAGGATCTTGCCGCTGGAGCGATTTTGGTGTCATCATGAAGCCTTAAGAGCAGTTCTGCCCGAAAGATGTGCGATAGAAAGTGTGTTGCAATATGGTCACCGAATGGAGGGACATGCCTAAAAGGAATTTGGTTGTCTTGAACAGGACGACACTTGCATTCACTTGAATTCAATTGTATTTAAAGGTTGTATCAGGAATTGGAGGCGCAAACATAAATGATCACATTCATCTACATGTAATCTTTCCTCACGATCCGGTACCTGCCCGGCCCATAAGCAGGCCGTCAAAAAAGCTGTACACTAAAAAATTGGTGCTATCAATCATTCAAAATCAAAATAGATAGGCTTCCAACCAATCACCGACAGGGGGTGGGAGTGGGATTTGCTTTAAGAAATGTGCATTCATGATGTGTTTTTTTTTTTTTATAATGATGCACGGAACATAAGGGAGGGGCGAGCTAGCTCGTGTTTGGGATCTCGCTTCAAACACACAACATAAGTGACGTCATCGCTGATATCACTGATACAACCTTTTGAGTTCAATTCCCTAATTGTTTCAGTGTCTCCCCTTGTATATTGTTACCCTGTGTGTTTAAGGTCTTGTGTTTGTTTTTGTACTTAGCTTTGTTATTGTGTTTAGTCAAGGTTGTTCTGTTCCTGTGTTCCTGTTTTGTTAGTGTATTTCATTTGAGTTCATTCTTGGGCATCTTGTCCTACATTTGGGTCCAACCTTACCTGCAACCATGACAAGATTGTTATCAGATTGTTTGAATAAAGTTATATCTCTAAATGTAAATGGTAAAATATTTAAATATTTGACCAGCTTTTGGGGAACGCAAGACTGTGAGTCTAAAGGGACTGAAAATGTGTGTAAAGCTGTTGCTCTCTGTCAGTTTGAATAATTGTGCTATGAATGTAATTTCACAGTAGTGTGTTAGCAATTGGAAAAAAACTGTAAACAAAACTCACTGCTTTACACTCAATTTCCAAATGTCCAACCCACTCCTAGCAAAATGATACACATGTATGGCTATTATGTACATTATCACATCATGAAAACTAATTAGTTAATTAGCAGCCTAGCAGCCTAAGCAGTGTAAATTAAGGTTTTCCAATTGTTAAAACACAATTTTGAAAACTAGACTTGTTTTCTCAAAATTCACACACAATTCACACAACCACACACCCAAACTGCGAAATACCTCATATATTCTGCAAAATGAAGCACTGCAACCAAAACTACATAAAGCATAATCTTCAAAATCAAACTTTTGCACCACATGGCACTTCATTCATTCACCAGATGTTTGTCTAACCAACACGTAATAGGCAGCTGCTGCTTTATGTTAAATGCAAGTCATCTGTGGTTTAGTATGTTACTTATGTGCGCTGTTCGTCTAAGGAGGGTATTTGGGCAAAGAGAAATAAGCCGGGGTATGAAGCTGGTCACATGATGAATGGGGGAAGTGTTTTTGTACAGCTTGGCTTCTGCCCTCCTCCACTGTGCCCTCCGAGCGCAGTAATACACAGCAGTGTCTTCACTCTTCAGGCTGCTCATCTGTAAGTAGAGCTCACTTCTGGAATCATCCCTGGAGATGGTGAATCTCCCCTGGACTGACTGGGAGTAGTAGATTGGGCTACTGGCTGTGGAAATATAAGCAATCCACTCCAACCCTTTACCAGGAGCTTGTCTGATCCAAGCCAAATACAAGTTACTGAATGTAAACCCAGAAGCACTGCAGGTCAGTTTATGAGATTGCCCAGGTTTAATTGCCACTGGTTCTGACTCAGTCAAAGTTTGACTATATCCACCTGAGGTCAAGGGGAAGAAAAATTTAGAATTATGATAGAAAGCAATGCAACATCAATAATGTTGTTTCTGCAAATAGGAAACAAGGCGAAGAAAATAGTTTTTTACCTTTGAAACAAGCAACCATCAGAATGAATGTAGCTATGAGTCTCATGTTCAGTTTTGGAGTAATCGTAGTGCTGTGTGATCTTTCTGACATTGCTGTAATATTTATTGGAGGTGAGCTCCTCCTCCTAATACGTAAGTAAGGACACTTTGTGTTAAAAGCATAGATTGTTTAAAATGGGTTAAAAGTAGATTTTTTTTGACGCTCATTGGGTCATAAATATTCAGACTGAGGTAGATGCCTATTTGAATATTATTTCAACAGTTTTGGGTCATTTTAGAGGCAATAGGTAAACAGAGACGGTTGGTTTCAGTATCTTTGAGGTAAACAATAATAACGATAAAAAAAAAACACAGAGAATATGTTTATATTTATTTGGTAATTTGTTAACCAATTTGTACCACCATGAAACTTCCCCAGTTATTTACCCACATTGAAATGTATGTTTTATATTACTATTATATTATAGATTTATGAAAATATATGTTTACATGTGTGAATGAGCCATTATTAATTATACCCCACTTTGCACACATTTCAAAACAGATATCTGAATGTTGTATGAAGCCATGTTCAAAATGATAGTTTTGATGATACCTCCAAAGTTGCTAAGGAGAGAATTTTGGATATCACTTTTTATCATTCCAAGCATTTTCATCATGTTTTAGTGATAAACTCATAAATCAAGCTATGAATGGCAAATTCCTCCGAAACCCAGAATTCACATAATGAAAAAAGTAAATTTGCAATGGACATCAGAGAGTCAGGAGTTGACTCCTTGCGAGTGCTTAGAAGTGGTCAGTGTCATTAGGAGGTAAAAAAAAAAACTGCCAGTACATTTAGTTTCCAAAATGATACCCTTCTACACATCCAGCAGGATGTAGTAACAGAATCAGAGAGGTGGGAGACCCATTCTTCTGCAGGGGCCCACGAGTAGTGGGGAGCTTTGCTTTGTAAACTCCACAGTAAGCTATACGTTTTCATTGGAAATAAAAGCTGATGGCTTATTAACCATCCGTGGATTTTTGTGTAATTATTCCATATTTTGTGTCATTTAGAGCATTCAGCATTTGGCATTTAGAACCAAAAGTCATATGGGGAGTTTCCATATATAGGGCATTTTTAAAATGCATATGGCAAATAATGGTCTACAGCATATTTCATGCTATATAGATCTAAAGTAGCCTACTTTTGCACAAAGCTTCACAGCTTCAGACCTGGTGCTAGGGCTCAGTAGTGTTTCTAAAGTCACATATCAAGTGACCTAGAGGGCTGATATGTGGTCAGTTCAGAGATGCTTGTTATCCGGTAGAAAAAAATAAATAAAATATTCCAGCCTCTATACTGCAGTGCCAGTACATCACACAATTATTCTGATCTCCTAAGAAACTACAGGGTCTCAGCTTTCCAAAGAGGTCAAGCATGGGTCCCAACCATATCATTTTCAACATGATGCCTGGAATGCATCAATAGAATGTGTTAGTTTTTAATGTGTCGGATGGTTGGGGTACTCGAGCCGAGTCAAGGCGTAGAAAGTGGTACGTAAGTTTCAAGTTGTATTCAACATAGCCACTCAACATTTTTGCATTCACTTGAATTGTATTTACGTAACACAACTTTCTCCTGTGGTAGACCAGTATTCACAATTTGGTGATATTTCTAGGTCGTTTTTGGACATTTTAACCTAATAAGATGCCACCTTCAACTGAACAGTATCAGTCATTGTGAATCCAGATATTTTACAGGAGATCTTAACCGTTTCTCCTGGTCTCTTCACCTGAGCAGGAGACTGATCCAGTCTGATCTCATCACAGACAATACCTAGGGAAAATGATACGTCAGCAATTGTTTTGACAATAAACAGGTTTTACTACAATATTATTACGCTAACCTCTAAAATATGATTTACCTAGTATGACTACCAGCATTAAAAGAAAATTAGTGAACAGGTTAATGGCCTGTAGTCTCATTCTGTCGCTTGAATGTGTACCTACTGAAGTAAATGAGTACTGTAGGCTAGGTTATGAAATGTGACATTAAGTAGCAATGATGTAGCTCATGACTTTGCATAACTTCCTCTTTGTGCCTTTCAGAGACTCTGCCTGATACACAGTCCCAGTATTCATTTGCCCAATCCACTCCAGGGGTCCTCCCAGTTTCTGTCTGATCCAGTGTATATAGTAGCTTGTCATTGTGAATCCAGATATTTTACAGGAGATCTTAACCGTTTCTCCTGGTCTCTTCACCTGAGCAGGAGACTGATCCAGTCTGATCTCATCACAGACAATACCTAGGGAAAATGATACATACTATTCTTTCTTTGTTCTCCAAGTGCCCTGTTCCTCAGCAAAACAATAAGCTGTGACCATAAACTAACATTGCAAAAATCACCTTGCATGTGTCAGTGTGGATAGAGTTGCAATTGAGGCCAGAAAGCTGAGTCCTTGTGAAGTAGTCTGTGTCAAGTAAGAAACGCCAGTATATTTACTTTCCAAAACTTCACCCTTCTTAACCTCCAGCATACCCACAGGATGCAGCTATTAGTGACAGAATCAGAGAGGTTGGAGACACATGCTTCTGCAGGGGCCCAGGTCTGGAAAGTAGATTTGCTACCCTCTAGCGGCAACAGCAACAGACTCGTATAAATAAACTAAGTGTACCTCTGGTTGCAAGGTTCAGAGACTTTCTAATGAGGTCGCACAGTACTCAAAAGAACTCCATAAGTTTGTAATGCCACTATGGAAGTTGTCTACACAAGTTGCTCCTTCCGCGTCCAAAAGTTGACATGTGAATACACCGTGCCAAACATGCGGTGGTGTGTTGTGAAAGCATTGTGCCAATCATGTGTTCGAGGAGCGAGAGCGAGGTCGGTGTCATGAGGTCTTGTACACGAGCAGACCTCCCCGAAATAGATGCACAATAAGTGCCCAAAATGTGTTACAATATGGTCACAGAGTGGAGGGACTTGCCTAAAAGGAATTTGGTTGTCTTGAACATGGCCAGACTACACTTGCATTCACTTGAATTGTATTTAAAGGTTGTGTCAGGAATTGCAGGCGCAAACATAAATGATCACATTTATCTAATCTTTCCTCACAGCTGCCCTAAGCAGGCCATCAAAAAAGCTGTACGAACAATCGGTGCTACCAATCATTCAAAATCAAAATGAACAGGCTTCCAACCAATTACCAACAGGGGGTTGGAGTGGGATTTGCTTTAAGCAATGTGCATTCATGATCTGTTTTTTTATATTAGGTGAGTTCATGATGGCTGCGCAGCACAAAAACTGCGCAGCACAAGATGCACGTGGTTAAAAATCTGTCCACGATGGTCTAGATGGGTGTGTTTACGACTCGGCAGTCGATATCACTGGCAGTCGATATCAGCGGCGCAGCAGCTCTATACAGTAGGTACTGCGGAGCCTAGACCCTGCCTTCATGACGTCAGGACTTTGCCCTAATTGGCTTTTACATCCCTGAGGTATGTGCAGGTGTTTAGATGCCTCTTCATATCCACAAGGGTCCGTGCCTCATGTTTCATCACATGGTCAAGTCTAGACTACGGGAAGTAGAGAGTGTACAACTTCATAGCAGCGTTTGTATCCCCTCCCCTGCTGTCACTGGCAGCTCTCGCTGCTGCAAGAGGTCATTTGGAGTTGAACTTGAACACGCTGATGCACGGAACATAAGGGAGGGGCGAGCTAGCTCGATTTGTTTGGGATCTCGCTTCAAACACGCAACAGAAGTGACGTCATAGCTGATATCTCTGACACAACCTTTAAAGGTGCCCTGCCACACGTTTTCCATTAATTTTGTGGTACTGTCTGACACTTACCATGGATTCTGATCATTCTCTCATTTTTGTGGAAAAAGATGCGTAACTATAGTAACTTCTGGTCGCATGTCTAACCCCGCCCACCGACTCTAGATGTGCTAGTCCAGTGATTCTGCCAAAGCCCAGCTCCCAAGCTCTACGGAGAGTAGCTAGACTGACCCGGGCAGCAAATTAGGTTTGCTGCAACTAGGGGCGTCTAGATTTCTAGGCTAGCATGCAGGAGGACTCAGCTCGATTTTTGTCAGTTCTCATTAATATTCAATTAGCTACACTGCTTGACTCTGATTGGCTAACTGGTAGGCAGAGCCAGGCTATTAGCTTCCTTTACCCAGTGCAACAAGTAGAGGAACTTTGTTTGCTATCGTTTGGAATCACTGCAGAAATGGCTTCTTCAGGTATAATGCATACAGTATATGATAGCTTCAGCGAAAGTTCTACTAGGGAGACTCGTAGTGTATCTTTTACTCCTCCTATTCATTATGTAACGAATCGTAGCCTTTGTTTACATTTTCAGGGAACTCCCCCATTCGATTCATCCAATCAGTGCTAGCCTATAGGAATTCAGCGGGGGCTTTAAAACTGTTTTACTAACACTTCTCTCTGCTACTCAGTACGCCGACTTTGTCGTTCCCTCCACCACCCCTCCAGCCACCACGACCAGCAGTCTTCGTCTTGTCGGCCGCTGCATGCTATCTACACCTTCTCCCTCACAGCCACCGCCACCAGTTGGTCCCTGTCTCGTCATCGGGGGGTAGGCTCATCGCCCCTGCTTCTTCGATCAGCAGGATCCGAGTTCCGTTCATCCCCGGACGGAGTCGAGACGGGGCCTACGCCAAAGATTGTTGTTTATCCTGAACTTTTATATGCTTGAAGCTACTCCTTATCAAATTAAATTGTTATCTGCTTCTATTCTGTCTACTGAGTCTTCCTGGTAGAAATGACTCTGAATATGAAGAGGCAACAGAAGCACTGTAATTCCAGTTTTTCAGTGACATCATTTGTCTAGCTGTGTCTATGAGCAAAAACTTTGTTATGCATTTCTCTCCTAACACACATGTTGCATTTGTTTTTGCACAGGTCCTCCACTAGTTGGTATCACAGTGATATCTTGCACAGTAATAGACAGCTGAGTCTTCAGTCTGTAGATTCAGCCCTGTTAGAGTTACTGTGGAGGAATCTTTAGAGATGCTGAACTTGCTCTTCAGAGACTCTTTTTGGTAGATAGAGCCACCCCCCCATATGTGCACTATCCACTCCAGTGTTTTCCCAGCAGGCTGTCGGATCCATGCTGTTGCGTAGCTGGAACTCGTAAGAGAGTAACCAGACACCTTACAGCTAATAGTCATAGAATCTCCAGGCTTGAAGACCATTGAGCTTGGTTGAGTGAAATCAACAGCACATTCCACATCTAGAGAGAGAGAGAAAAAAAAAAAAACAGGAATAAGTTATTTGACATGGCAGTAGTAGTAGGTACCATCAATTCACCACTTCTTCTGTATTCAATCGACTCACAGGATGCAGCTGTCAGTAACAGAATCAGCGCGGTGGGAGACATGTTCCTGCAGGGGCTCAGGCGTGGAGGGGAACTTTGCTACCCTCTAGTGACATCAGCAACAGAGGAACCAGCCTTCTTTAACTGCAAACTGGGAAGGTGTTCATCATCTTTGCATAACAAATTGCTATGAAATCATTAACATAAAATGTGTACTTAGACAAAAAAAAGTAGAAGGCCTATGTGTTCACTTTGTTGAATGAAACATGTTCTAAAATCAACTATGCTGGGATCACATGTGTGTTTAGGTGTAGGTCTGTGTGTGTGACACTGTATTATAGGGTTTCAGGCCAGAGAAGGGCTTAATATGGTCCTAGTACACACATATACCAACATTAATTACTGCAATAACAATATTCATATATGTGACCCTGCACAGCGAAACCAGTCACTTTGGTAAAATCTACAAAATTATTGTGCTCATATGAATGGCCATAAAGTAAGCTTTCCAACGATATTTATATCGAAGGTATTACAGAAACTATCGCTAAGATAACCGCATTCAAAGTTGACATGGTTCTCCCGTCACAATATGCCAGAAGAGGAGAAATCAAATTTAAGCGGCGTGGACAAGGGGAATGAATGCTAATGTGTTGACTCTTCACCGGGTTGAACAGTCAAAACGTATGTTTTTCCGTGAAATGAGTTCACAATATGAAACTTTAGACTGTATACTGTCGTATTATGCGAAAACGTGAAATTCAACATTTTAACCCGGAAGTTTGTTTCTTGTGGATTTTCTCATGTAAAACAGGAAGGGTATCATGCCAGTAACTCCAGTCCTGATGGGTGCGTCAATTCCAAAATTAGTACATTCAGCAGTCAAAAGGAACGGAACTCGCACACCACTATCGATGCACAAAGTCGGTTTTTATTGTATGAAAAAAGTGCTACCCGAAAAAGTGCGTGCTAAACGTTTTCGGTCCCATTCAGACCATCCTCAGTGCAGTGTGGATTTTCTCAAAAAAGTATCGTGCGACAAGCGACTGGTTTCGCTGTGCAGGGTCACATATATGGTTTGTTTATCATCATGACAACAATATTAAACGGAATGTTGAGTATTGCACACACAGTGGGGGAGACAAAGCACATAGAGGAAGAGGCAAAATAAGGAACAATGGTAATAGTGGGGTCTGATGTTTTTGTTTATCTCTGCAGCATATTGTGCCACTGTGGCCACTCTCTGACACAGTAATACACAGCCATGTCCTCAGTCTTCAGACTGTTCATCTGCAGATACACCTGCTGCTTGTTGTTGTCTCTGGAGATGGTGAATCTCCCCTGAACAGTGCTGTAGTAATATTGGCTCCCACCTCCACCATCGATAGCCGCCACCCATTCCAGGCCTTTCCCAGCAGCCTGTCTGACCCAAGACATCCAGTGGTTGCTTGTAAATCCAGAGAGTTTGCAGGTCAGTTTGTGAGATCCTCCAGGATTGATGACCACTGGCTCAGATTCAGTCAGTGTCTGACTTTTACAGCCTGTGAACGCAAAAAAAAACAATGATGTTACCACACAAAGACTGAACTTGCGTGCTACTGTATATGCAAGAATGTTATGCATTTACATACTTTTTAAGGTCATCAGTATGAAGATGAGACACCAGACAGTTGTATGCTCCATATTGGAGATGTATGGATCACATAAACCTCTGCTGCTTTGAGACAACAGATAAGCAGCTATGAATAAAATAAGCAGCTTCATGTTCAGGTTTAAATGAGGTGCTGGTTTGCATATAGCCCACCCACTCGCCATTTGTAGACAGATGCAACATCCACCCACTTATTCCCCTTGTGCTCATGTCTGCTGTTTTCAGTATTGGAAAGTTAGCATTAACTTTTGGGTACGCAAAAAAGAAATACATGATGATAAATGGAAAGCCATACCATAGTGGTTAGTGGACAGATTGAGATGTGTCAGCCATTTTGATGAAAACTGGGAATGTACTTCTCAGTATAATATATTCAGCATGATTTATATGTGCCAAGAAATATTTCAGTGTATTCATTACATTCAAAATGAATGTGCTACTTTTTTCACTTTTTCACCACATTAATGTCTTCAATCTGACTTACTTCACACTTAAGATTTCCTCACACCAACATTCCAAAAGCGAATGTGGCAAAAAATGAAATATGCCCTGACCTAAAACTTCAATAATAAGCTATGTGTGGTATTTACAATAGTTTAAAAACAAATAAAGGTAGTGGTAGGTCGGTAGCAAAACAAAAAGCTGGTTCAATAATGTAACAGAATTAACATACAGTACATTTTACATACAGTGTTTTATTATTCATGCAGGATGCTGTAAGAAAATCTTACTTGACACAGTATGAGATGGAGTTGCAAGGTTTTGAACATTAAAGTTATACCCATCATTGTCATCAATTTCCAACATACTGGGGTAGGCCTAAACAGTAAGTGCAGTGTGTTGAAAACTGATAAAAAGGGTCATGTTCCAACATGGTGTGGAATATGAACTGAAATATTAAAGCAGAAAACTTCTCTGCTCAAAATCAGTGGTCAGTTTTTGTAGAGCACTGCAGCCTCTTCAGTTACTGTGGTCTTCAAGCACAATAACACACAGCTGTGTCTGCACTCTGTAGGCTGTTCATCTGCAGATACTGACTCTTGCTGTTGTCTCTGGAAGTGGAGAATCTTCCCTGAAATGACTGAGAGTAGTATTTGTCAGAACCAGTGGGATTTGAGACAAGTGCCACCCATTCCAGCCCTTTCCCAGGTGCTTGTCTGATCCATGCCATCGGATAGTCTTCAAATGTGAACCCAGAAGCTGTGCAGGTCAGTGTGTGAGATGACCGCTGGCTCAGATTCAATCAATGTCACACTCTGACCACCTGTAAGCACAATAAAAGAAAACAGGGATCAAGCAAGTACAGGACACATTTCATCATAATCCTAAACTCCATTGTATATTACCAGTGAAACAGACAGCCATCATTAGCCAAGAAAATAGATTCATATTCAACTGGTTGGGGTAACCCATGGTTAAACACACAGCTTCATTGTGATAGTATTTATGATGGTGAAGCTTTTGCATGAGCACCTCCCCTTTCTAGGATAGCAGATATATGGCTGCAGACCAACTATGATGAGAGGATTTATGGAAGTGCACACAAAATCATATCTCTGGTATTAATCACAGTTGAGGGTGTGTGCGAAAATGTTACAAATGTCAGACGAACCAGCCTTAACCAATTTAACTTAATATATAATAATGTAGTTTGATAACTTTGGGCGTATTTATTATGACCGCCACTAGAATAGCTAGCGCAGCGGTCATAAAGTGATTGTCAAATTTGATGTGATTTTTTTCTTCTTCCTTTTTCCCCGTCATCTACTTTCTGGATTTTTGGTCAATGATTCCCGGGACACATGAAACTTGGTGGGCATGTAGCCCCAGTAAACTTTTATGGAAACATTTTGTTTGGTCCCCGGGGGCCAATTCATCCTACAGTAAACTCATTTTTATGTGTACATTCTGTACACCCATCAGCCTGCAGATGATGCTATTGAGCGAAGGGTTGCTGGTTAATATTGATACTGTCACACTTACACACACGTACGCACACACACACATACAGGTACACACACACACGCACACACACATCCACAGATTACATGCACGTATGCACACACACGCACAGACACACATGCACACAAACACACACGCACACACACACACATCCACACACACAGCCACGCGCACATTCACACACACACACACACACACACACACACACACACACACACACACACACACACACAGTTGACATGGAAGCATCATTTATTTTTGTGGAGAGAACGTGCAGATGAGCGGCAGTCATATTGTGTTCCGCTGTGCGGTACAGTTGTAATAGTTGTGCTTGAAGATCCATTCGATATATTCATTTAATTGTATTGTTTATGTACAATATTCCCCCTAGTATCAATGACTCAAGTTTTTGTTCTGTCGTGGTGATGTTTTGCGGCACAGTGACTCTCGGGCACAGTAGTATACAGCTGAGTCTGCAGTCTGCAGGCTCTGTCCCTTTAGGCTCACAGTCCTGCTGGAAGTGTCTCTGGAGACGCTGAACTTGCTCTTCAGTTTTTCACTGTGGTACACACTGCCATCACCACACACACACCCAACCCACTCCAGTGCTTTTCCAGCAGGCTGCTTTATCCAGTGAGTGCAGTAGCTGGTATGAGTGAGTGAATACCCAGAAACACCACAGGACAGGGTCAACACTTGACCTGGCTGTGTGACCACAGAGCTTTGTTGATTCAGCTGAACTTGACAATGGACACCTGTGAACAATGATGATCATATCATGGAAAGTTAATCAAAAAATATGATTAAGGATTACTCATTAAATATGTACTGTAAGAGACTGAGTAACTCACATGACACAGTAACCAGCAACAGCAAGAGGGAAAATGTAGAAAACATGATGTGTCTTCAAGAAAAGCAGGTCAGGGCCGCCACTGTCTGAACTGAGTGACAGAGACACAGCTTCACATTAAATACAGAAGGGGAAGGTAGTAGTTAAGCTGACGTCATTTGAATATTCTGACATGGCAGACCATAAAATCTGAATATCATCCCATGATCATGACAAATGATCATATTTGTCATATTTTATGAAGCACTATTTCATAGCGCCCGACACATTCATAATATTTTATATTTCATTCATAAGGCATTTTAGCATTCCTTACAAATACCACAAGCAGACATCTCCATGAGTTGTTATAGTCATATTTTTTTATAAGATTATATGATAACCCCTTATGTGATCTACAATTAATCTGTTATATTATCTCTCAATTTGACAGAAGGTTTATCTTTACCAGAATTATTGTTGTCATGAACTCTGAATGCCTGGTGTTTAATGTAATCTGCCTCCAGAAATGGGATGAGAATAAATGAAAATCAGTAACTTGTTAAAAATATTTCTTAGCCTGTATTTAGCAATACTGTATATGTAAAGTCATTACATATATGGTAACCAGAGAGCATTTTCTGAAGGAAATAGCAATGTAAGGCCAGTGCTGAAACATGACGGTTGCTAAGTAGTCATCATGATTGTGGTTCCAATCCTGCTAGGATTGAATGGAGAGGGAGAGAGAGAAAGGGGGCGTTTGAAGCCTTAGTAATCAGTATAACATAAACATTCAATACCAAACAATGAAGTCAACAAAGAAATCCAAAACTTGCAGTACCTCAAACGTTCATCAGGGGCAGGATCAAAGTGTGTGTCATTTTCCACAACTTTATAGCTGAGATGGGTATACTTAGCCTGGCCCCTAGTACTAGTATGTCCACTCGTTTACTAGTACTACTCGTTTACTACTGAGATACTAATCTGGCCAATCAGGGTGGAGCAATCAGCCACGAGAGGGGATAATGTTGGTTTCAGAATTGAGAGTGACATTGGTAAAGGGTAGGGTTGTTAGTGATTTTACTTCTGACTGTAAATAGTACAGTACATTTGTTGTTGATAGGCCGCTGATCTCCTACATACTGTAGCACAAATAATTTAACATCCCTCCTGTGTATATCCTTCATTGGAGCTCTAAGATTGAAAGGCGAAGTTGAAATATTACGCTATGGTGACATATGACACATGTTTTGGTGACACATGACACATGTTTATATATTTGTGATTATCTGCCAATGGTGCCCACCAAGATGCTATGCTTTTCTGTCTCTAGCCTAATGTAATTATAATCAATTTGAACATCCTTATAATCAAATACTATGAAGCAAATAAAATGTTCTCTTCTGTTAAAGGTTTGATGGTGTTGATGCATTTCTGTGAGGTGATTCGACAGTTCATTTTTGTCATGTTAAAAATGTCTTAGACATGTCAGTGCTCTTATCATTAGTTGTGTTTTTGTACATGACTCATGTCTTCTCCATCATTGTGGGCGTCGGGCACAGTAATACACAGCCGTGTCCTCAGTCTTCAGACTGTTCATCTGCAGATACACCTGCTTCTTGCTGTTGTCTCTGGAGATGGTGAATCTTCCGTCAATTGTCTGTGCATAATATATTGTCGTGGTGTATATTATAGAGAGCCATTCCAAGCCCTTTCCAGGAGCCTGTCTGATCCAAGCAGTATCTGGATCACTGCTAAACCCAGAGTATGTGCAGGTCAGTTTGTGAGAGTCTCCAGGTTTAAGAACCACTGACTCAGATTCAGTCAGAGTCTGGCAAAGCCCACCTGTTTAGAAATGTTGCAAAAATCTCAATCTGTAAAGTATATCAATGTTCTTGGGCCCTAAAAAAAAGTTTAACAATTTCACATTTATGAATTATATAAATAAACACATTCACATATGAAGTCATTATTACTCACCACATATGCAGAGAGACAAAAAAATCAGTTTATGAAGTATGAAGTCCATGTTAGCCTATACACAGATAAATGTGTGCCGCTATCTCAGTATACACATGCAGTATATATCAACAAAGAATAGTGTTTTGCATAAACTCCTCCTACTCCCACTGTGAGAATATATGTGAAGAATGGTTTGCTATATTGAATTGATAATCAGCAGTCAGACAGCATAACCCACTCACACAGCAGCAGGATATTCAAATAGACAAAGATCTTATACAGTATAACTTCTCAAGGAACAAATGAGAGTTGATTCAAACATTGGGTATGCTATTCGAGTACTGTTTAGTCTTCAACAGTTTATCAAGAGTGGGGAACAACAAAATGAGGTGTGAGCGCCATCTACAGGCATTCATTCTGTCCAAGCAAATCCATCTTACCCCTGAGTCTCTATACAAATCCAAATGAAACAGCAGACATTGCCAACATCTCTTTGATAATAAAATACATACACAATGTGGCATTCATAGAAAAATCGCATTAGATCTCTGTGTCATGCAAAAATAATACTAGATAGCCTACATTTCCATTATATTCCGTTATACTTTATTATGTGGATCAGAGAGATTACATTTTGTCCTCTCTAATGCTGGAAGACATAAATCAGAGTATAGGCTATTAGAAAAATGATGAATGCTGACTGAAATATAATTGGTCAATGTATATAATATTTGATTATAATTAGATGCACTACAAAGCAGATGTTTTCCTCTATCAAAGGTTTGATTATACGTAGATCATTGCTGTGAGGTGATGAGTCCATTATTGCCATGCTAAACATGTCAGTGCTCTTCTAATGTGTTATGTTTTTGTACATGACTCATGTCTCCTCCATCACTGTGACTCTCGGGCACAGTAATACACAGCCGTGTCCTCGGTCTTCAGACTGTTCATCTGCAGATACACCTGCTTCTTGTTGTTGTCTCTGGAGATGGTGAATCTTCCCTGAATTGTCTGTGCATAATATATTGATGTGACCTGTATTAAAGAAAGCCATTCCAAGCCCTTTCCAGGAGCCTGTCTGATCCAAGCCATGTAAGGATCACTGCTGAACCCAGAGTATGTGCATGTCAGTTTGTGAGAGTCTCCGGGTTTAAGAACCACTGACTCAGACTCAGTCAGAGTCTGACAATGCCCACCTGTTTAGAAATGTTGAAAAAACTCAATCTGTATATCAATGTTCTTAGAGAAAAAGTTGAACAATTTCACATAGATGAATTATATAAACACAATTATTACTCACTACATATGCAGAGAGACACAAAAATCAGTTTATGAAGTATGAAGTCCATGTTGCTGCTGTAGTATACGCAGAAAAATATGTGTCACTATCTCAGTAAACACATGCAGTATATATCAACAGAGAATGGTGTTTTGCATAAACTCCTCCTACTCCCACTGTGAGAATATGTGAAACACTTAATGAAAGAATTGTTTGCTATATTGAATTGATAATCAGCAGGCAGACAGAGCAACACACTCACACAGCAGCAACACATTCAGATCTCAACTTCTCAAGGAGCAAATAAGAGTTGATTCAAAGATTGGTGTATGTTATTTGAGTACAGTTTAGTTTTATCTTTTGTTCAACACAGAGTAGTTTAATTTATTAATGTGTGTAAAAAGCAGAGAGAGAAACAATTATGTTGATACTCTGGAGTTTGACTACAACCAGCATTATTGTGGTCTAAACACAATAGCTGTCCAGTTGTTGCCCCTTTATCTTCAACAGTTTATCAAGAGTGGGGAACAACAAAATGAGGTGTGAGCGCCATCTACAGTCATTCATTCTGTCCAAGCAAATCCATCTTACCCCTGAGTCTCTACACAAATCCAAACGAAACAGCAGACATTTGCAACATCTCTTTAATAAAAAAATACATACACAATATGGCGTTCATAGAAAAATCGTATTAGATCTCTGTGTCATGACAAATAATAGATAGGCCTACATTTTGCATTGCTTTTTCTGTAATACTTTCCACATATGTGGAGCAGAGAGAGAGCATTTTGTACTCTCTAATGCTGGAAGACACAAATCAGAGTATAGGCTACTAGAAAAATAATGAATGCTGACTGAAATATAATTGGTCAATGTGGTTCTTTTACACATTGTACACGACATGGAATACAAAAGTAGATTTATTTAGAAGACTGAATTTCAAATACATTTTTCCACCACAGGTAAAGGTATTTGGCAGACCTACAAAACATATGTTAACATTTCGCTCCATTAAAACCAAAGGCTCTATATAATATGGTGTCACCTTCATATTCCCTCCAAAGTTGTCCCTTATTTTAGTTCATATTCTCTTTTATAAAATTCTATTTCAAAGGTTTTTCTGTGATCGATGGTTGGATGAGAGCCAAGTTACTTTCCGATGATCACATTCCTGTATCCCTGGACGTGGCAGAGCTTGTCGCTGTCGAAGTCCACCACCAGCTTCCTCAGGCCCCAGTGGCTTGGTGTGAAGTACACTTTGATCTTGGCCTCCTGACCTGCCTCCACCGTAGATGAGAGCCTGCGAGACAATAAATATTTAACATTTCTGTGTCGTGTCGGACCCTGGTAGCAGTCAAGAGCTTATACAGATACCATGAGCCCTTGACAGTTCTTATATAAACATACATTAATAATGGGAGAGGAAAAAAAAAATGAGAGAGGAGGTTTGTGACCATGACTGCAATATGGCTTGGGGAGGTAGAGCCAATAGCCATAGTGTGATAAGAGTATCTGAGAGTGCAGTGCTCTATCTCAGACTGTCTATGGGAGAACCAAAGGGTGTGCTGTAGTGATCGATGCTTGTTTAAGCCATCAGTGAGAAACGAGTTTTAATATCAGACCACTGCAGCCTAGAGGGCTAACGTTTTAGGAACAGAGAGTACGAGTCTTACAAATGACAGACAGTTTTGGCTGATACCGCACATTCCGTATTACATGGTGTGATAAGCTAGTACAAAAAAACAAATCTTTTTGTCTGGCTTTCACCCCCCCACTCCCTCCTTTACCGACTCCCTGTGCGCCCACAGTCCCATTCCTTTTCTGGTCTCTTGTTACATAACACCACTGGAAGCCAAACATCTGGGTATTGACTCCAGAACCACCCTTTGCTGAATATCAGGTTTTCTTTGGACTGTCTGAACTCTCGGGATCACACCAAGTGTTTGGTTTAGACTCTGATGTAGACAAATTAATTTCACCCATGAAGACAGCTGGGGCTGCTGCTGTCAACTGCTGCTGACTACTTCTGTCTTTCCAGAGAGTGTGTTTTTGTAACACTCGCCCTAATCACTTTTGTGTTAAGAGATAAGATGCCGGATGTCTCTTTTTAAAAGGTTAAGGAGAGGGAGGTTTATATTTTTGTAACCTTATCTGTTAATCGGGATTTTATCAGATATGCCTAGAAAGGGCCACATGTTTTAAGGTTTAACATCAGGACATAACTTATTTCCTAAGTGACCTGCTGATGAACATGTAAATGTAGTTCCAAGTCGTAAAACAATACCATGGTAATAACTCTGCCTATCCACCCATAGACCCGTCTCTAAAACTCACTTCTCTGTGATGGTTTTGCCTTCAGTGAGGTTGGCTCCCTCCACCTTGAAGCAGCAGCCGGTGAGGGGAACAGGCAGCGGATTCTGCACCGTGATTTCTGCAGCCAGTTTACGGTTCACCTTGGGCTCTCCTAGAACCTGAAACAAGAACACACACTGTTGAAACAGCAGCACACACTGCAGGGCACACACACTCACACACACTTCATTAAATCTGCTTAACACACACACACACACACACACACACACACAGATACTGTACACAAGCACACATACATCACACACACATATCAGGCTTTCTAGGATATCTGTGTCAAATCTTTCCCTCCGAGCTCTTATCACATTTATTTAAGAGCCTTATCTGCTGTCCAAACTCTGTCTTTTCCACACAGAGGAAGTGAGAGAGATTGTCAGGAATGTTGGGAGTGCAGTTTGCTGGAGGGCTAATAAAAGGGGGGAAAACAGCAATAAAAGCGTGCCAACAAAGACATGCAGCTACACACACACACACCCACACCCACATGCAGATACCTCTTTGCACATCGCTATCGATCACTCAGTCTTTGTTTAACACGTCTTCATCTCTCTGTCTCTCTATCTCTATCTCTATCTCTATCTCTATGTGAGTTCACTGTTTATAACTGTCAGAAGCTGTAAGCTTACTCTCAGTAATGGCAAAATGCCAATCATAACACCGCCTGAATTTTCAGGCACAATGAGCTTTTCAAAGCACTCCTGTCTCCTGTTCATTGTAGCACAGACAGCACTAAAACAGTAATGTCATATACACCGAAAAGCATGCTAACACATGCTTTAATAGGTAGTAGTAGTAGGCAAAATTGTACTATAACTGGCCAGTAATTATGGATCGGCATTATTAAGTTTTATACATGGCCCATATTAGTGCTGGCCCAGATTAATAGCCAACACAATTCTATAAGATATGTAGTTTAATATCAGGGGTCCATCTGCCACTTCTCTGTCAGTCAAGGCATCCTTGGCCTGAAAACTGTTGAAGACCTCTAATGTATCACCTTCATCTGCTTTACAGTCTAAGCTCTAGAAAGACAACTGATGAAACTTGTGGACTAGCAATCATACCCGGATCTTGATTTCGGGGTTCTCCAGGACTATATTTCTGACAGCCAGGATCATGTCGCCGTTGCCTCGGTCGACAAGGAGAGCTACCAGGCGGATCAGGTTGTCCTCAGTCAGGGAGTCGCAATACTTATTGTAGTTCAACCGCAAGGGCACTGACCGCTCTGAGAAAACACAGACACATACAACATCTCTACTATAAACTATGCCCAGCTTAAATCATTTCAACATGAGCCTTCTGTATACAGACACACTCACAGTCCTGCATTCTACAAATCAGATTTAGACTCAGTCCAAACAGTAGAATTAAAGTGTCCATAGTATGAATGAACAAGTACATGACAATTCAACAAATAATCCATATTAATCCTAACACACGTGTTTATGATTATTCTGATTACATTATCTCGTTTTTCTGTAAACATAGTTGTTGAAGATTACCTCCTTCTGGGGGAAGCTCCACATTGAGTAGGTCCTTGTAGCCACAATCGGCTCCCAGGATACCGCTGTAGGAAGCTGCGCGAGAGGCGAAAACCAGGCGGCACTTCTTGTCGCTCGCCGTTTTGTTCTTGACCACGGCGAACACGTCAAAGTCGCAGCCCTTCCTCATGGACGAACTGACCTTGATCTTGACGTCCAGGCCGACCTCCTTGTCCTCCTCGAGTTTGATCATGTGCTCGGCTCTCTTGAAAGACTCCCTTTCCTCCTCAGACCCTATGGGTGAAGAAGATGCATTACAGTGAATGACCTTTTCTTTTCACTAATAACCCTGGTAGTTCTGCAGGGCAAATCCAGATTTATACACACACACACACACACACAGACACACTTACACACACACACACGGTCTGAGAAGATTTGCATTTAAGATGTGGGCTGGACTGTTGCCTCCTATTTGGTACCCCTTGAGTCTTGAAGAACATTTTGTTGGAAGTGAAAAGGGATGATTGATATAGTATAATAAAAGTTATTGATTTTAGATTGAATGGTTAGTGTTGTCATTTCAGACTAGTAATAAATACTTGGAGGCATGCAATGTTTCAGAGCGCTCAATATGGCCTCCCATCTAATGGAAATACCATAAAAGAACTAGACAAAGCCAAATACTGATGCCTGCAACCACCACAGTCAGTCAGTCGCCTTTACTGTGCTGCACAATCTGACCCTATATCATTGCACTATTTTGAATGTTAGTCTTTGTAAGTCGAGGTAACATATTTATTCAAATACAAATTGGAGTTCTCACGAGAGCACAATTTTAATTTGCTCAGCAAGTCACTCTGGCAATCACTAATGATGCTCATTACCCATGTCCAATCATATTGGTGAATCTGATATAGGCGGGCTAGAGGTGAGCTAAAGCTCGGGTCTGGATTTCCAGGCTATATGAATGTATGCTGTAGACATAAATGGCATTGGTGTTGGGGAAAGGCTCTTACCCTCTGGGTATTTGTACAGGTGTGTGATGTCCTCCCTCTGGTCACTGCCAACGCTCTTGGTGGAGATGAACTTGCCAACGAAGGCCGAGCTGATGACCTCCTCGGTGGTCCCATCGGGCCGTTTCATAAAAGTCCTCACGTCAGCGTTCACCTCCGCAAACACGAATGGAGCATCATATTTCATGTTCAGCTGGCCCTCTTTTATGGCCTTGAGAGGGACTGGACCACAGCAAAACACATCTGATGGAACAGAGGTAGGTAGAGAGAGAGAGAGATTTTTTCATGACATACTTCTTAAAGCATTCTCATAAAAATCATGTAATAGCATCCCAAAAGCACTATGACATTTAATGCACCATACAACTACATTTCACAATCTTGTAGATGTAGTCCAATGAGTTTTATGTGGTGCGAGTCCTTTTCAATTTAATTCAGTTCAATTCAATGTGCTGTATTGTTGGCTTGACCGTTCAGGGTACAACATTGCCAAAGTAAAAAGTAATAAATAACTCAATAAAGTAGAATAAGACCAATACTAGTGGCAATGATGCTAATGCTAATGTATAACAATAATATTGAAAGAAAGAAGTATGCGATCGATAAAATAATACACAAAAGCAGAAAGAAATTGTAAAAAGGAAATATGACCAAACAAATTGTGTTCTTACTCTCACTCTTCTCCTGCGGTGTAGAATCGCTGGCCTGCCATCCATCATAGCCAGCAGGGAGATCCGACCGATTCATCCAGGACTCCACCCAGCAGTGATAGTTCCTATGGCGATAAGAGGAAAACAGTCAGGGATCATCCTTCACCTCAACATTCCACCAATCATGACTCAATCGCAAAGAGGTAAGTGCTGTCAAAGCAAATGACATGTTCTCTTAGCCTTGCCAAGAGGTTAGAGCATGTCTGTGCACAGTTATGCTTGTAGTCAAATCAGACCAGTGATGCCGGTAACGCGTTACTTAGTAACGCGTTACTGTATTTTGACCACTTTTTTCGGTAACGAGTAATCTAACGCGCTACTATTTCCAAACCAGTAATCGGATTAAAGTTAGGCTACTCATCCACGTCTCCGTGCGTTACTATTTTTGTCATTTTCATTTTGCTTTCTTCTTGTCGTGTAGAGACTATGCTCACGTTTTCAGCATGAGGACAACTCATAGGCATAGGCTCCACGCAGCGACACAAACGTAAACAACAATGCAGGGAGGAGAGGCGCGTTTCCTAGATGAAAATACAGTCAGTCGGCATATTTTGAGTTTGAGTCATCTACACATGACAACATTAAGGTACGTTGTACACTCTGTGTTGGCGACAAAGTGCAAGGCCTTTCTAGCTAAACATTCCGAGTTCGCATAGCGGCTCCCTGACGCACGCAACGGAGAGGGAGAGAGAGAGGGTGATGTGTGTGCCCGACGCGCATCCAAAACAGAGCGCCCTGACTGGGCTGTTTCGCTATATCAACCGATACGTTTACAGTGTAGGCGGGCTTTTATCTCTTTTCTCCCGAACTAAATTAATAAGTTCAATATGGTACAGTAGCGTCAGTCAGTGCCCCCAAAAAGTAACATTTAAGACATCTACGAAAGTGTATGTCTCACGAAATAATCTTGCACACTGCATTGTTAGTAACAGTGATTTTAGCATCGCCCATGGTGGATTAAATGATTGCAAAAGACTTGTCGAGGTGATTTTAACAAGTGTAATTTCACTGGCATATTCTAAATGGCTACAGTAGAAGGATACACGAAAAGCCCAAACTACCAAAATCTTCATATTTTATTACCACAGTTTCTATCTATAGGCCTTCCTTATTTAGTATACTGACTAGACATTATTGAACAAACATTCATCTGTAGGCTATTTCAGTATCTCAGTAGGTTAAAGTATTTTTTAGATACCTCCCTGAAATAACTTTTTACAGGTTGTGATGTCTATATTGTTGATGTTACTGTTAAAATGCACTTCCAATAAAGTGAGTATTGGCAAAACCGGTTGCCATTTTTATGTTGAGGCGGCGGGGGGCTTAGTTCAAAAAGTAACTTAGTAATCTAATTTAGTTACTTTTAAAATCGAGTAATCAGTAAAGTAACTAAGTTACTTTTAAAAGGAGTAGTCAGTAATCAGTAATCGGATTACTTGTTCAAAGTAACTGTGGCAACACTGAATCAGACCTCTATACTGTAAATGTGTCAATTCTGGATGACAAGCCATAATATGTATTTTATTTATAATTGCCTGCAAAAGCTAGACAGGCTAAATGTGTGTGAGGTAAAGGCAATAAGACTGTCCCAAATCCTCTACATTCATTCTAAATGTTTCCTATTGTCCATTCCAGGGCTTGTACTGACCAAATGCTGTCTCTGGTGCGGTTGATAGGCTGACCCTTCTCGTCTATGTAGCGCTCGATCACCAGGTTTTGATTAGTGTCATGGGCAGAGAGGTAGTTGGTGATGACTCTGCAAGGAATGCCCAGAGCCCGGGCCACTGCAGGAGAGGACAGAGAGGATTATTGGTAATTCAGCTAAACAAGTATAGAGCTCTCACATGTGTATTTTATGAGCAAGCCACAGCTCTTTTAATGAATGGCATATTCAAGTAGAAGCCATTAAGGAGGTGTAGTTACGTTAGATTAGTGAAATCAAGATTGACTTAGACACAAACACAACATAGCTCAATAGTGGCGTCATTCTTTCAGATTTCAACTTGTAATTCGAGCCAAAGTTTCAAAACAAATAAAAAAGAAAGACTTGCACATAAATGTTTGAGCCAGGATTTCTTGCCTATGAGATCCTGCTTTGTGGCAAAACTCTCTGTGATGTTTAGCACATGGTTTCCCCAGTAAAATATCACACAAACATTTAACTCCATGTCACCCACCGGAGCAGCCCACCAACACTGACATACTCTAGAGGTGCATTCAAATTTGGCAAACAGTGGCAAACATACGTGGTGAACATGTTTTCTTTGAACAGTTACATTTGAACGATTTGGTGCTAACATTCCATTCTAACAGTTTGCATTGTTGCCTTCTTCAAACTCGCGTCCAGTTCCACTGTATGTTCACAGAGCACTACCTCCTCAGACCGTTTGCAAATGTACGCAAACGTTCGTCTATGTTTGCGAATTTGAACGCGCCTCAGATCAGTCGAATCTGAAAACCGTTCAGGTGATCAGCGTACCTGAGCAGGCCACGGCGGCAAACACCCAGCACTGGCCGTAGCGCACGGCCCTGCAACCTGCCTGGTGCCAATTCTGCAGGATCTCCACGCTGCCCCTCCAGGACATGGGGCTGACACCGTCATCAAAGGGCTCCTGCCACTTCCCCGTCAGCACTCCATAGTCCCGATCGTTTGAGTTCACCTGGAAGCAAAG